>NW_024962263.1:62398097-62468293 GCF_019238085.1 Lagopus leucura | reverse complement strand
ATTATTATTATTATTATTATTATTATTATTATTATTATTATTATTATTATTATTTTGAGTAAATGAAGATGGTCCTTGTTCTTTCACAGTGGATATAGAGAACGTTTTCTCCTTTTAGAAGAAATAACCAGAATGCGAGTTCTCAGGCTAAAGTGCTACAGAAAGGATTTTAACTAATGGCAGAATAAAGTCAGATACCTGAGTTATGAATGGTTATTTCAAGCCAAGGACCAGGTGAAACCACAGTCAACAAGTCTGTAGTCAGAAAATAAATAATTCAGTAAGGCCTGGGTGAACAGGGAGAGAAGAGTGCAGTAGCAAAGAACAAAAGAATAAACTCATCACAAGTTTCAAACATTGGAGTGATTCTGTGCAACACAGACATAATGAATTCTGCAAAAAAAAACCAACTTTGCTAGAATTCATTGCATAAACTGGAGTAGAAGTCCAAAAGGAAATTGTAGTCACTGCCTCTTGCTGCTGTTTGGAAAGAAAACTGTATCTCCAAGCATTTGGTTCTTTTTGATCTTATCTGATGTTACCAACTGAATGCTCTTTGTATAGATCATGGCTATCCTCATTTTCCAGGATCTCCTTCAGATACCAGAGAAATCAGCTTATTAGGATAATTCTTTGCATTTAAAGCAGTCATGCCATCAGCAAGGCAAAGAGAAAGTTGCTAGCCCTTAAACAAATACATCCTCCAGAGGAGGAAGTCTTTTCAGTGAGATTATGACTTGGAATAGTGACTGGTGATTACAAACCACTCTAAAAATGGTAAGTCAAATGTTGGAAATTATTAGATGCCTGGCTTGATTTAAATAATTAATCTTTCACCAATTTTAAAGCTAAATTTTTATATTTATCCTTTATTTAGAAATGAGAATACAGTGTATTATCATGGAAACAAAGCTTGGAATTTTATCTGAGAAGTGGTAGGGGCCAGTTATTTTGATCAAAAGAGAATCTTACCCATTTTCCCCAAAACATAAAATAATTAAGAATGTCTGAAGGCATGGATATCCTTATTTCCCATTACCTTCAAATGAGCTGAGGATACTGCACACTTCACAAGTGCTTCTTGATGACTAATGTAATATTTTGTCTGTAGTTTATGCAACTTAACGAGCTAAATGGGATAAGTAAAATTTTACAGACACAGACTTGATGTATGCAGTACATGTACATTCTTTCATGTTACACCATTCTCAGAAATATCCTACTAGTCAATGAATTCAACATATTTTCCAAGACAATAATATTCTACCATCTGATTTATAAAACTTTGTTCCTGTGTTAGGTGATGTATACTAGAATCCTGTGCCTTTCTGCAGGCAGAGGAACCTACCTCTTCATACAAGTTCAAATCCTGCTGTGGGCCTTAGCGTACACAGATCTCCTGAGACCACTGAGAATGAGGGCTTTAGCAGTAAGAGCTCTGGGTTCTAGTTCCCTTGCTAACTTTTGCCACTGCTAAGCAATTCATCTGTGTATTATTTTTGCCACTTGTAAACAAAGAGAAGTATTCTTACTGACATTTGCCATTGTGAATGCTTTTGAGGGTCTGACATGAAAAGTATTATAAAAATATTATCATATTTCATTCTTACTAAGTGTTACAACCTTTTAAAAATGACAGTAGCGTGAGGCACAGCTCTTGGCTATGCTAATGTTTTTTTTCTTTGACGTAAGGATCTGATCATAATTATTAAACACGTGGGCTGTAAATAAATATAGATAATTTGAGCTTTAATTTTACATGTAACTTCCCAAAAAGATTTCATTTCAAATATCCTGAAATTCAAAGAAGAAATTCATTTGGATCACCGTAAGTCTTCATCTCTCATATGCCAAGATCAGAGCATCATTGTTAATGGTTTTTTGTTATCGTTTTGGTTTGGTTTTGAACTGAAAGGAGCTGAAACAAAGATTCAATTTGAGAGTAGAAATCTCATCTGCCATAACAGTTTATTCAAAGTAAGTATCTCCGTTGCAAATTACATGTATTTTATTGTTACAGAGGGCTATGGAAGATTCATAAACTGTTAATGGAGAGAAATAAGCTATTCTGTATTCTAAGTTATGTTCTTCTAAGTGATTTTTCTACTTCCATATATTCAGAGCAATAATGGATCAATGAATGAGAAGGTTGCTGCAAGTTAAGTACCTTTACTATAAGAACTGTATGGAATTGTTGCAGGCATAACATCTGTGAATCAACAGGCTGGAAAGAAATCAGATGATCTTCTGTGACATATACTGTAGGATCCAAGCATGTAGGAAAATTGCTATCATACTTCAGCCTCATATATTGTTAATTTAAAATGCCCAATCAACTCTCTCTTATCTTCTCCAAAGCTAAAAAAGGAAATAATACTATTTTACTGGATCATGAAAGAGCCTTGGAATTGGAAGATTAGACACATTTAGAAAACAGTAAGCATTATTTCTTCTAAGAGTTGCTTATGTAACATAGAGATGTCAATAAACATTGAAGCTTCTCTGCACTTTGCATGATCAATCCTTGAAATTCTTTCCACAATCCAAATTGACAGCATTTTAGAACAATCGTTTCTCATTATGGGTACTTTAATTCCCCTGCTTTTAAACCAGATCATTTTTGTTTATATACGAAGTGTCAACAGATACTATACATATTGAACTCATAAAAGTCTTGTGTAACACACAGTTAAGTAAAGAGAAGAAAAGAACTGAGACATATATCTAGTTAGAACAATTTAATTGTACTTTTAAGAGTCCCACTGCAGAGAAAAGCTTTTTATTTACTCATTCCAGGTAGAGGCAGTTAATATGAATGCATTAAAAAAGAGAAGTGATAACACTACTAACTTCTAATAATCCCCTTTTTTTTCTTTTTTCTTTTTGTCTATGATCAGAAGCTATTTTGTCACAAAAACTCCAATACATCAACAATTTAAATTTAAACAATTTATATTTAAATTTATATATTTTTTTCTTCTAAGCTCTCAGCACATTCAGCATATTCAGCAGCCACCATAAATATCTGGAGTTTATTCTAGAAAATCGATTTTTTAAAAAAATTATTTTAATCTTCAAGATCAGGAAAGAATACAGGGTTTGTTTTGCATAAATTCTTAAAAAAAATCTCTTTGATTTTAATATTTTTGGAGTACTATTGATGTAAGATCAAACCTTCTTTAAATGGTTAGGGTTAAAATATTGAAGTAATACAATACAGCAGTTTCAAGACAAGAACTGCATAAATCAGCTAAAGGCCCTTTAAAGCACATAACTGGCTGGCAAAAGCAGACCCATTTCAAAACTGTCATAACACCAGCTTGTTTTTCAGTTCTATAACTCAGAATGTCTGGATTTCAATAACTTTTTCTATTTTTTTTCCCTCCAGGGTACAATGCAAATATTGTAATGAAAACCTCTATACATTCTGTGTGTGTCTGAGCACAGCTATTATATGCAGACCAGATAGTCCTTGTCTCCTTTCTATAGGCAATATGCATGTATAGTCATTCTGCATTTATTTCCTCTAGTAGTCAGAATGCACAAAGTAGTCACAAAACATAAAAGACACAGACTATATCTGAGGTTGTTAAAACCTACGGCCCAATCCTGCTTTGAATTTAACAGGAAGGGGCTCCTGTGGAGCCCCATTGGATCTTGCCTGCCCATGCAGCACTCATTGCAGGGTGACAGATTAAATTACTACTGTAAGTGCTGGAATTAAATGCCTACTCACAAACACCTTGAGATGTATAAAATTGTACTTCTTATACATGGACTGTGTTTCATGAATGTGCATAATGATTTGCAAGAACCACAGTTGCATTCTGGTGTCTATGCTGCTCTATTTTTTCTCCTGAAGTAGCAGACTCCGTGCACACAGATGGGACATACTTTTCAAATTAAGCAGAATGTTAAATAAACTCATGCAGATGATATAAATGTATTTTGCTGATTACAGAGGGTTTTTTTTTTTTTTAAATGATGGTTGCTTTTGAATCTATCATGACAACCAGCCGAAACAAGCCCAAACTTTTCCGTGGGGTAATCAGGGTGAATTAGAGTTGGAATAGACATAAAGGCTAACATTATGCTCTCATGGAAATAATTTTTTTAGTGAGAGTTCCTCAATAACTTGGTGAGCTATACAGTCTCAAACGAACCTGGATAATGTTAATAAATATTCTATGACACTCTTGTCTCTAAAAACACGTAGCAGCTAAAAAGAAGAGGAACTCTGTGGCAGAAGATTAACAATAATTTTGAAATCAAAATTATTACATAAGTAATAAAACACGTTTTCTTACAAAATAGCATATGTTACTTTTTAACTTATTTTAGTCTTGATTAGTTAGCAGATCATGATGATCATCTCATAAGAATAGTCAGACAATGTCACTTTTTAAAAAGAAAAAAAAATTATACTTAGAAAAAACATTCTAGCCCCTGTGCTAACTTGAAGATTCTTTTGTATTTCGGTGAATGAAATTATTAGCAAGAGTTGATAGACAAATAGGGAATGCTAAATCCACATGAAAGAGAGTTAATGTTGTACACTTTACTATACTTGCCTATGTATATTCTAAGTTATGCAGGGGAAGAGGCACTAAACATGAGCTATTTAAAAATAAATTTTATGAAAGATTATATTCTTCAGGGTTCTAGAATACAATTATTTGCAGAAACTACCCAGCATATATATATATATTTTAATAACATACAAATATCAAGATAATTATGAATTGGTCCCGGGGAGAGGATATCTGTCCACTAAATTACTCATTGTAAATGATCATTTCATGCTAGATTTATTATTTAATTAGTCACTTGATCAGCCAAGTTTGTCCCTACCTGTAAGAGCAGAAGTGGCAACTGTGGCATGCTGTGGCACTGGCTCTGTCTGTAGGACACTGACAAAGGTCTCCTCCAACAATGCCAGCTCCCTGGTAGTCCCTCTTAGTCTCTGTAAGGATACAGATTCACAAGAAGGGACATTGACTCATTGTATACTGCTGACTGGAGTTCTGGCAGGTCTTCCTGATACCTGCAAAGGGATAATGGTGAGAATAAATTGGGTCATTCCTAGAAAATAAAATAAAATAAAACACCCTCCAGTGTCTGAAGAACTGAGTTCCTAGGGTTTCATTACCCTAATTGTAATAAAATGTCAAAACATGCATGTTTCCCCTCTCCTGATGACTATCACACAACTGATTGACTACTTTTTTTTTTTTTTTTTTTTTTACTTCTGGCACGATAAACAACATCACCATACAAAGAACTATTTGTCTGTGTTCTATATGTCAAATATTCTTCTGCTTCTTTGATGTAGCTTCTACTGCAGTTATTGCAATGGGAATTGTACTGTTATTACAGACAGGAGAGTTGGCTCAAGGTGATTACTTATTATATTTTGAATGAAGAGAAATCTGGTCTGCAAGTTCTAATTATTCTGGTAGAAATTGTCCATGACACTTTGCCCAGGAATACAGTTAAGTTACACCAGAGATTAATTTTTCTCATTATAATTTTGTAATTGTAAAAAGAAGCACAATAAAGTTTATTTAAATTTTACAGCAGTCCTTTTTTAGAATGTCAGCATAATATTTAATTTTAAATTGGGTAGAATCCGTGTATGTATGTGTGGGTGACAAAGTAATGTTTAAACAATCAGACATGACAGATGCTGACAGATACTGTGTAATATTCCTGCATGCAGATTGTATAGTGAGTCACAAGGCTCAAGGTCACACATCTATAACAACGCAGAAGGCTTTCTTCTTCACTTGATGTACAAATTTAAGTTCCATTAGAGCTAATATAAGATACAGATGCTTACTGGAAGGAGAATAGACCAATCTTCCAAAATGTTGCATAATCAGTAGTGATATGATTCGTAGCTATCCTTCCTAGCCTTGGTAAATTATTTTGCAGTGATTAAGTAAGACACTCATGCAGCAATAAATATGTTACCTTTATATATACATATATATATATATATTAAATCTCTTGGAAATATGATATTAGAACCAGTTAGAAAGAATGACAAAAAGATTATCACTCATACTTTCTCTCCAAATGTTAACACAGGTGATACTTTATTTTTTTCAGGTTCTGTGAAAATATTGACAATCCAGAAACCTGTTTTTGCTGAAAAATCTCATTAAACAAAATTGTCCCTGCAATATCTATCAGGAAATTCAGTTCAGGTACAGATATTTGTGCCCTTCGGGTGCATCAAGAGCACATAAGCTGACAGGCCACTCCACGCTGTCCTTCGGCTTCTTTCTTCTTACTCCTTTACTTTCATTTATGCACATGGAGTGATTCTCCTCTGCACATAATACCCAACACAAACCATCTGAACCTCTCTTCTGATCCTACTTTGGGATCTACAAACTACAAAGTGCTGAGAACTGCTGATTGGGAACAAGCAGATGTGGAAGGAGTCACGGAGAGGCTTGGTGAAATTTCCAGAGTCACCAGGTGAAAAAGACTAGGAAAATACATTACCCAATACTGAAACAGGTGTGAGAGAAAGCCTATTTGTTTCTGGGATACTAAAATATTTTTATTTAATTTAGTTTTCCTTTGATTGTTCACTGAACTTTATACGGATAGTTGAGTTTTGAAATCACTTGATTCTATAGAGGTAGGATTGGGTGGGCTGAGCAGACTTTTTGGAATTGTGGCTACTTCTTTGTGCAGAGATATTCATCTGCTCAGGATGTCCCTGCAATACACTTTCTTTGCTCACTCTCCAAGCTTGTGACTTATTCTGGCCTAGAGTTATCACAAATCTTGAATGATATTAGGAAGGGGCAGCAGCATGACTCATGCCAGGCTCATTTTGTGTTACAGAAAAAATGTACACAACGTTTGCAGGTGAGCTATCTGGATCTCCCCATGTTCTTCTCCTTCCCTAAAGTGTGCTTTAGCTGCCTATCTCTTTTCATCCTACTTGTCACTTTATATCAACATGTATTTAAAGTCTGTCTCAGAAAGGGAGAAAAAATCTGAATTTTTTTAATTCTGTGAAAGCAGATTTTCTCTTTACATGTAAAGAGAGCCCCATCAATGTAGATTATGTGGTCTTTAAAGATCAGCTCTTGCTCTCATCACAGAAAATGCATCAGTAATCAACATTCTGGGGAAGGAAGGGCAGAAAAATTATGGGACAATTTAATAGCGATTTACTGAAAATTGGTAATTGGCAGCAGAGCTTTATGGAGGAGTCTTTGGATCAGCTCTACACGTTATGCCTACTGTGGAAAGAGGAAAGTAAATGGAACCTGATACCTAGCTGAAGTGGAAAGCTCCTTTTACTTACTGCCTTTGGGACACTGACATTTCCCACAGTATGATCCTCTGTTTTCCTAAAAGGTATTCCAAAATTTTGAAGGATACACTGTATTTAGAATAAATAATAAATAGAGTAAATACAGTAAATAGAGTATATAGGCCACTGCACTATATCTTCGATTTGTGTTCATATTTAACGTCTGTGAATAACATATCCTGTCTGTTGTGCAACAAATGCTCAGAAGAACGTCTCTTACATAGCTCAGCCAATCACCTTCATCTTGACCTGCCACAGCTCCACTATTTTAGTTCCAGAGCTCTTTTCAGCAGAAACTACTGATCACACAAAATGGTGCAGTAGTTTCATGATGTGCTCAAATGGAGACTAGGATGAAACCAACGATTGTTTTCTCTCATGACCCAACCTACTGAACTCTAGCATTAAGGAGCAGAATACCTCCTGTTCCCAATAAAATATAATTAGGATAAGTAAGTCTCACCGTTAAGGACACCTAGGCATTAGCACTATTAATTCCTATCCAAAATAGTCTATTCAATGTAAAATACATATTATAACACTACTGAAGACCTGAGCATATTGATAATGATGAGAAGGGCCAGGAGCAATGAGAAAAGGAAGAGATTACAATCAGAAAGTATTAAGGGAAATCTTCCTTAATGAGGCTATTGGTATCAAACTACATTATTCATAGGGACTTCTGACTAGAGACAAATGTCAAATGTAACATACATTCCTGGGTGGCAAGTCCTCATTTGAATTTCACATAAACAGTGGTAGTTCTAGGCTTCACCTGAGCTAGCTTTTACTTTTGAGTAAGTTTCTCCAACTTCACAAAGCACCTTTAAATCAATAATTTAGGAAAGGAAGTACAACTTCTCAACAAAAAATAGTTTACACTTAGAATTCTTTTACCCCAAATATCATACATTTAGGGTCTACCAGTATTTCTGAAAAGAGGATAAGGGTTATGGAAAAGTACAGATTTCTCCATTCTCCAATTTTCTTTCTGTCTTTCCTTATTACTTCCATCTGTATTGCGATCAAGCTTTCTTTCAGCCTTAGGAGATACAACTCTGCCACTTGAGGGCAGTGGATGGCTTTCTGTGCTGAATTTGAATAAGCATTTTTCTTTCACTACATGTACACTTCTCTTTCTATTCTAGCCACAAGTTCTATGTTTTCCTCTGGTCTGTCCCAGATCCTCTACTTCTTTGTGCTTTTTTCATTTCTACAGTAATTCAGTTTATCCACTCTACACAGTGGCCATTTCCCTCCATTTAAGATACACCTTTCAAATTGTACTTCTCAATCTCAGTATGCCAATAGTAAAAGAACCAGTACACAGTTAAGGCAGATCGGACATCAGTGAGGTGCTTAATAAAGCAAGTTAAAGATGCATTTTAGTAACTTTTACAACTTTTCAGAGATAGCTTGGATATTCTCCAGAAGTACACTGACAGAAATCTGTGCAATTTGGAGAAAATTATTCTTGGAATACATCAGTGTTTGTTGTAAACAGAATCATTTCCTTTTGTAACGAATTCTTAAATATGTCATCAGTGCTATCACGATTTGTTTTAAGATTTATCTTATGTGAATAAGAGTTACATTAATTAATGCTTTAGTTTTAAATGAGCAGAGTGTGTGATGGCAATTATTCAAATTCTGATGAACTATATATCCTAAATATTTGGTAACACTTTGTCGAAATCATTGTTATTGTCCTTAGAATTCATTGTTAGAATATGAATCATACAGCATTGTTTTGGTATTCATGTGGCTGTAAAATGCAGTTCTACAGAAACTCCATTATAATTTTCCAAAGCATTAATTAGCACTACTTTACAAACATGACCAGGTAAGTTACCTAAGGAGAGAGCAAAAACCATGAATTCTAAATTTCCCGGTTAAATAAATTTAATTTTGATGCCTAAGAGTGGCTGCGCATATGAAAATATCAAACGTTTGTATTTGTCAATACGTCAAATGGATGAGCCTCTGTTGGTTTCACTTTCAGTTTGTACAGTAAGTGCAAAATGGGTTTGTGGCCCTTTTTGCCACTGAAGTCTGTGTGCAGGACCCCAGAGCCCTTTATATATTACAACACTGGTTCTCTTTATGAAGCCACTTTTAGGCCCTGTGCTTTTAACTTTGTTTCCTGTTGACCCAGAAGGTTGCAGCTATCAGCATAAGGAGGGCTTCTGATATTTTCTTGATTCTGCTTGCAGCTGACCATCATAGCACTTGGAGGGAACATGGAAGCTCATTCTTTCTCTGGGTTCCCCTTCCTTGCAGTAAGGAGGTTGGGATGAACCTCTAAAAGCTATTACAGTAGGGATTCAACATTTTCACACATAGGACCCTGTACTCTTATCTTGGTGGTTTTCATAATTACCAGAAGGCTTCAACACCTTCTATTTTTGAAGATCCCAGTAAAAAATTGTTAGTGTTATTAAATTTTCAAAGGTGGGAATTTGGATTAACAGGCATTTCTCAACATTTTTAACATGGATCTTAAAAATGCGGCATGCAAAACAGCCAGCTTCTTTTGAAATCTTGGTTTACCTTGGAATTTACTTGGGAATTTAAGAACATTGAAGCATCTTAGAAAGAGCTTTTGCACAATGATTTTAAAGAAGGGAAAATAGACTTTTATAAAAAAGGTTCAAATGAAGAATCACCATTAAATGTCATTTTTATGCTTGTTGCAATTTGCATGATATGAAAATGAAGATTTATCCCTTAATTGATGTTTTTAAGTCCATAATTAAGAGAGAAACCACCAAAAGTAGGGATATCTTAAAATGATATTTTTATAACCACACTGTTTTGAGAAAAAAGATGAGCTACTTTGTGCATGGCTGTTTAAAAGTGTATAACTATAATTTAAGTGTTAAGTTACATCAGTGTTGGTGTTTTTTCAGATCAGTGTGCTTGTAAAGACATTTTAACATAATTTTTGTTTTAATGCTTTTATGATCGCTCCAATGTTTAATAGGTGCAAGTGAGAGATTTTTCATCATTTCATGTTTGTAACCACCTGGCTATATGTGAAAATATTTTCAGCACTGTATTGTGTTGAAGGAAATGTATCTATATATGTTTCTACATACAAATATAAGTTAAATCAGTCAAATAAGTGTCTGTGTGGCAGACATTTTTATCCAGGCAGACCTCAAGCCTTCTACAAAAGAATACTCTTTTTCCCATTCCAGATGTTGTGATGTGATTTGTGGAACTGTCAATTCATAACTGATAAGTCGTTAGTACTGAGGTGTGCTCCCAGCTAAATACCTAGGCTGTGCACATTTACTGCACAACAGTGTGCTCTCATCTTTAACAGCTCACTTTGTCCAGTGGCTTGCCCCTCTCTGATCTCCATTGGCCAGCTAGGGTACCTGAAGGATGCAGCTCTTAATAAGATGGGATACCTCAAACAGCTTTATCGGACATATTGTGGGTATGAAAATGGGTATTAGGGCAGAGGTAGTAGTATTTGGTATCTCAGTATCACTGGGTCTTTTAGCATAATTCATCTCAATATATTTCAATATATTTGAACCTGTATCCTGGGTTGCATCAAAAGAAGTGTGGCCAGCAGGTCAAAGGAGGTGATTGTGCCTCTCTACTCTGCTTTCAGAAGACCACACCTTGAGTACTGCATCTATTTCTGGGGCCCCAATGCAAGAATGATGCCAAGCTGCTGGAGCGGATCCAGGGGAGGGCTCACAAAATGATCCTTACAGCGAGGTCATATAGAAGAGACCTTATAGTGGCCTTCCAGTACCTGAAGGGGGCCTACAGAAAAGCTGGGGAGGAACATTTTGTAGGGGCATGTAGTGACAGAATGAGGAGAAATGGCTTTAAACCAGAAAAAAGTTGATTTGGACTAGATATTAGGAAGATATTCTTCACTGTGAAGGTGGCGAGGCACTGGAACAGGTTGCCCAGTGAAGTTCTGGATGCCCTCTCCCTGGAAGCAATTCAAGGCCAGGCTGGGTGGACCTGTGAGCAACCTGGTCTAGAGAAAGTTGTCCCTGCCTATAGCAGGGGATTGGAACTAGATGATCTTAAAGGTCCTTTCCAACCCAAACCATTTTATGATCCTGTGATTCTATGGTTTGTGTATGTGCTAGTTAACATGTTTATACATTTATGCATGTAAGTGAATATAAAGATTCTTATTTCTAGATGTTTCATATGAATTTTCCATTGTTACATTAGAACAATTGGCTTTCTTCCTCAAAAAAAGAGCACAAATGATCCTGCTGTGACCTTTCCTAGTTTGTTTTTTTTTTTTGGACCCCAAAATTTTCTACGTAAGTTTCTGTACATTTCAGAGAAATTGTTTTATTTGGAGAGTGACCATAATTCCCTCTGGATGCATTAAAGATGGAGTGCAAGCTTTCTTAATATTAATCATTCAACAATATGCAGTTTTGCTCTTCCATATTTTTTTTTTTTAATCTTCCTGTTTAGATGTTCTTTTTTAATCATTTTTTCCAGTGGTCTCTTTAGGCATTGACCTCGCTTTGACTCTTCTTTTTCTCATTCAGCCTCACAGATTCTGTCATGAGATGGGCCCTTTATAAATTAATAAAGTAATGAAATGAATAAAGCTTGATGTAACATTTCTTAGTGATTGCTGTAATGTTAAAAACATCAAATGAAGTATTAACTTCATTTGATGTTTTTATAGCTAGATATACTGAAAAAACATCAAATAAGTATACTCTGAATTTCACTTTTTCACTTGGGACAAGAATGTTTTATGTATACTGTCTGTCAGAAGAGTGCAATGGAAACTTTACAACATATATGTGTTAACCATCTATATCATTTTCCATCCTCTTTGGTCTTCTATCACTTTTTACTTTGTTTTATCTTTTGCATACTTTTTCTTCACTTTGTGACCCAGTCTATTTTTATTCCTTCATTCTTAACAATTAAAAGCATTTCTGATAGCACCAGCACTCTTCTCACTTCTCAGACATTCTTGGAGCTCTTTTAAGATCACATCTTTCCACAAGGATTAATCCCATGTATTTTAGCCCACCTTTTTTTCCCATAATCATATGCTAATAAACAAAATAGTAGAAAAGCATTAGGCCCAGGTCTCACCCTGATACCCAATAATACTCCTGGTAGTACTGGGGATTAAGAAAATCCACAGCGACTACAGCAAGTCAAGCCACATTTGAAGGATCACAAGCACCACCAACAAAACTATTCAGATATTTTAAGATAGTTGCAATATATATATATATATATATTTTAAATATTGTTTAATTAACAGAGATCAACGTTGGAGGCTAGAGTTTTGAGGGTTTTTTTTTAAGAATTTTTTTTCTACTTTTCCTAGTTCTACTTCCTAGTTTGAGAAATGAGCATACTGTCTACATGTGTTTCGTTAAATGCAAGGGAATGTGGGAGAGAGTTCAAGTGCTGGACCACTGAGCCCAAATTCTTCAATTCTTATATTGTTCCCTGGCAGAACTTTGGTTCATATCAACTTAAAGTTTCTGAGTTAAGACTTAGGCATGTTTAGTGAGGATAGTAATCATCAAAACCCACTTCCAATAAGCAATATGAATAAGACTATTTTTTTTTCCTTCATCCTGTGTGTTTCTTCAACACAATTGAGCAGGTTTGCACTCTTCAAATGCACTCTTCCTGCATGCTCCATATAACACTTCCAGTAGCAAAACATTACATTAGAAAAGTTTCATCTGGTCTAAACTATCACTCTGATGGCTTGAGACACAAGTATATCTTACATATTTTAAACAGCTATTTAAAAATAGCTGTAAATATACACACACACAAGCATACTATCTTTACAGTGAGAGGAAAGTTGGTTTGAATGTAGGACATTACAGGAGGCCCAGAGAGACACACCTACAGTCAATTGCTTCCATACAGTCCCATGCAGACTGTGGCACAATTCTTTTGTCCAGAGTCTAATACTCGTCCCTTCTATATTTAGGTACACACACATACCAACTGTCTTTGTCACTGCTTTTGGTGCAAAGTAGTAATCTTCAGAAGGATGGCAAGAAGAATGGCTAGGTGTCTTAAAGGCTTCAACATCTACAAATTATTCAGATCTGTCAGTTAAATATTCTTTTCATGCTCATACAAAGGAACACAGTTATGGTAAAAATCACCACCAGCTTATTGTAAGTTAGAAAGTTATTTTCTGTTCTGGTGGATATATATACATATATATATATATTAAAGAAAAGGAAAAAATAATCTCGCACACCTATTCATAATTTTAATAAAACTTGAAAAAATCCAGAGAAAATGAAAATATTGGAAGCATTTTGGTTCTTGTATCCAGTTTTGCACATCACATAAATAGTACTAGGTAAGTCACTTATGTATAATCTGCAATGGGAGAGGTTTATTTCTCTGCAAAACCTGTTTCTCACTGATCACTCAGGTCCTTTTGTTAGTCCAGCACAGCTGGTAAGAGACTGTGCTCAGATGTTTCATTACTTGGAACATAGTGGCTGAGAGCCATTAAAATTATTTTTGTGTTAGCTTTCCCTTTCTGCAGTTTCTCCTCTACTGAGTATTTATGAACAAGTATTTGGTCTCTTCTGCCAACATTATTTTCAAAACTTTCCGAAGCCAACCTCTCTTTTAAGAAAAGAAAATCAATCAAAATCTATCCTTGCCTCTTATTAATAGGTCTTTGCAGAGTGATGGGAACCTTTCCTGCACCTCTTCAAGTCTTGCAAGAAGACATGACACAGTTCATAACTGTTGTTTTCAGGCATTTGGCAAACTATGGCATTTACTGCTGCCTTGATTCCACCAAATTCTTATTTGGAATAGTTGCCTCACAATTATCAGAGCTAGAGAATTAATTATTTAAGGGAAAACAGATACTCTGAAGAACAATTTAAAAGTCTGTCTGTTCCCTGACTGTGTTTCATATGATGTCCCTAGGGTTATGCCCCCTCAAATTGGGAAGCACGAAAGTAATATTTACATTCTCTATTATTTTTAATTAATCATTTCATTAGAGAGTGGAATTTATATGCAACACAGGAATAACAGTACTATGTACATTAGTAGAGGAAAAGTGAAGCCAAATATATATATATGCTTTAATTTGTGTATTTATTTTTAATTGAACTGACCCCAGAAAACTGACCATAAGTGCCTAACAATGAACAAGGAAACCATCCTCATTCTAACTTTAAATGTCTTGACTCTGGCTGAACCTACTTTCTGGAAAGGAATATACAAAGAAGATAAGGAATTAACCAGAGAGGAATGTGATGTTACTTGTTTCTATTTTATCACAGCTTTGAAGCTTTTTGGGAGATGAAGCTTGGGTGGAATATCCAAGGAGATATGAACAAAGCAAAAACCACCACGAGTCTGGAAAACCAGAGGTACAAGTTTATGCCTGTATTTTTATGAAAACACATTTGGCTGTGAATACAAATGGTTTCAGATTGGCCAGACATTTAGCAGTGATAAATGCATACGACTTACAGCACACATCTGGATTTTCTTCTACAGAACAAAAAACGCCATAGACTATTACACAATTTGAAGGCTCAAAAGAACCTGAAAACTGGAGAGTTTAAGGTCATGGGCAGTTCGTTATACCTGCAGTCATTACTCTCTTTCTTTTTTTACTTTCTTGCTTCTAATCCTCTTGCTGATCTTCTTTCCCTTTAATGTGTGCTTTCTAGAAGTACTCATTGCTGCTGTTTAATGTGTTAACAAATATTAATAGGTATCTCAGTGGTAAACTACAAGGCAGGATATAGCAAAGACAAGTAAGATTTACGCAGTTCATTTTAAGAAAAATATAATGAAAAAGTGTAATGAAATTAATGAGTAGTGTTTGATTTTTCTACCAGTGTGTAGCTGAGTAATCATGCTGCCCTTGGGATTGGAAAGGTATCTTGATTGTGAAATAATGTCTTCAGCCTTTGACTTTCTATTGCAATAATGTGTCCTTAGAGCACAGTACACAGTGTGTTTCCTCTGAGCATGTAGTACTCATTTTGTGCTAATCAGGAAACAGAAAGTCTTCTTGGTTTGCAAGGGAGTATGATGAGCTGGGGAGTATCTACATCAGGCGCAGTGTAGGAGGAGAGAAGATAAGTTTTCCTTTGGCATATGCTACATGATGAACAGAAAGGGAGTAGTTAAGGAGGAAGTAGATACATGTGTGTGCACAACAGCTACAGCTTTGGTGGAGGGGAACCACAAGCAGTGTCTGTCTATGAAATGTGAAGGAAAACAAAAATTAGCACTAAGTGAGCTGGGGATAAACCGGCATTGTTCAAGTGCGTTTTCAAATTAAAGCGGTTAAGAGTGGAAAACGTGAGAAGAGGGAGAGTCTAGGCATGTCTTCAATGCATCTTCTTTCCCTCAGTTCATATCGCCAGTGTAGCTTCAGTAGCACCCATACTGACTGTTCATTTGGCATCTGTGGAAAAATGGTAGGGATATTTACCTCAAATATGGTATACTGACCTGGTTTCCCAGAACTTGGTATAAAATGTTTCAAAGTGTGGTGGTTCAACATTAGGAAATTCTTCTATCCTAGAATGCTATATATACACAGAAGACATGACATTTGTGACTGCTGTCATTCTTGCTTGCTATGGGAAGATGCATTCTCATTCATTAATTCCATACTGATATCCATCCTAACATTTTGCTTTGGTAGGCAACGCACTTAGCCTTTCATGATCAAGGTCTCATACACACAGTCTTGAGAAAGATTGTGTGAATCTCAGAGCACAAAGACATTGCACAGATATGATAGGAACCTCTGTTCTCAGAAAATGAAGAACTAATGTGCTTGCTTTTCCAAAACGAAAATAAGTAGGAGAGAAGGGCTATGCGCATTGATGTATGTCCTAGAACTACAATTCTTACAGGTGTAGGATGATCTTTGCTTAATTGTGGATTTATAAAGACCTTGCTTCCTTCCAGCACAAGTAAGAAGACCTGTACAGTGAATAAATTGTTTGTTCAGTGTTGCTGCTAATTTCTCTAACGGTTTCCTTGTATCCTTTCTCATTACAGGTAACTTCAAGTTGGGAAGGTGTCCACTTCCATAGTACCTCATTCAGGTGCAGGTCCTTCTTAAAGTCTGTTTTTAAGTCTTTTTTTTTTCTTTTTTTGTTTTGTTGTTGGTTGTTGTTTTGTTTTGTTTTGTTTTCCTTCTCATAAAGAGTTTTGCAAGTAATACATTTCCATCTTTTATTTCAATTAAATTTACTTCAGAGGCCAGAACATGTGGTTAATGTACTGTTCTTATTTATCTTCTCTATATCAAGTATTCTTAATAGTCTTTACTTCCTGTATCTCCTCTTTCCTCCTTGTTGTGAAAATGCATGCACTGCCTATTTTACTGGAAGGTCTCTGGTACTTTACAGTAGATTCCTATCGATGGATTTCTCCAGAAACCAAGGATGTCATCCTTTCCAGTCCCTTAGAGAAATGTTGCCTTTGGATCAGTGTGACAAACATAGACTTGCCTTCATTTTTGTAATTCTTTTCTCCCAGTTGTAGGAATAAATCTTTAAAGAAATTCTAAAGTTGCACCCCTCATTACAAATAAATGTACATTAAACATAAACTCTAACATTTAGAACAGCAAGATTGCACTTACATTGTATAATCGCTGCACAAAGGGCCAATAATCACTTTGTTCAAAAGAGATAATGCAGCATAATATAAGTAGTAGTTTAAGCAATTATCTGGTAGAACAGTTAATCATCACCCTCAGTTCACAGCCTTTTGTTTCTCAGGAATACACATGTCAGACTGTAATTAAATGCATTCACACTATTCAGTGCTGTGCAGGCTGCCTGGGTGAACAGAGGAACCAAGCTGGAAAACACAATGCAGACAAGTTTAGACACAGCTTTTATGCTGTGCCTGCCTAGCATGGGGTCCTTGCTGACAAATTTGTTGTGTAAGGGTGAAATCACGTGACGGTAAATTATTTATTAAAGAATGTAATTTATGGTAAAAAAGATGGATATAGAAAATTTATTTTCACAATCTTTTATACTTTCAGAGCGTTTTGTTACAGCAAAGATTATCTGTCTTACCATGAAATTAAAAGCTGGTTTTGGAAATTGAGTGATTAATTCAAAACTGGTTTTGTAATTATCATTTGTAATTGGAAATGCAAAGGACAAACCCCCTCCCTAAACAACAAAACAACAACAAAACAAACTATAAACAAACAAACAAAGGACCTTAAGGCAACTTTTTTTTTTCTTTTCCCAGTGCAACAGATTTTTAGCATAGTCTGTGGTTGATTGAGAGGAGGGCAACTAGACTGTGAAACAACTTGTACTGTACACAGCCTGTGAGAGACAAGAAAGAGAAAAGGAAACTTGTTTTGCAGTGTAGTTATTCCACGACTTCCCTGAGACATAATTCCAGCCTTTAATTAAGATAGCTGAGACATCTGTAACACAGCACAGTCCTCACCATTGAATGATTTTAATTATGTTTTGGAGAGATGGTGACAACTGATCCCCACTGTCAGACAGAAGCGTTCTAACCATGCTGTGAGACAGCTGTGTTGTAGCTGCATTCTCTGCACTGTCATAGACCTTCATGATTTTCTAGGCTGTTTTTCAATACTGTCTTAGAAAGATGAGTCCTGAACTTGAGCTTTTGCATAGTCCACACTTGGCACTTGAATGTCAAACTGTATTAAATCTGGTAACTGAAAAAGTTCTGTGTATAGTAGAAGACCTCTTGCTAGCTATAAGGATATCACTAGCTTCTCATCCATTTCAAGTGGAGAGAAAAAAAAAAAAACAAAAAAAAACCACTGGTACATCTTTCATTGAGAATTTTGTATAGTACAGTGTCATGCATACACTGAATTTACCACCCACAACTGTTCTAATTGAAAACATATTTCCAGTTACATTTTACACAATGTTATAATTTTCTAATCCAGCTGCTAATTCAGATATATATCTGAATATCTTCCAATATATATATTATATATATATATATATATATCTTCCAATATATATATATCTGATATCTTCCAATGATCTGAATAAAATAAAATAAAATAAAATAAAATAAAATAAAATAAAATAATAAAAGAAAAAAAGGCCTAAAGTCTTCTTAGTTCCTTTCTCTATTCAATAAAAATATACAAATCTCTGATTCATTTCTGTCTATTTAGTAGTAATTTCACAGAATCACAGAATCACAGGTTTGGAAGGGACCTCAAGGATCATGAATCTCCAACTCCCCTGCCACAGGCAGGGCCACCAACCTCCACATTTAATACCAGACCAGGCTGCCCAGGGCCTCATTCAATCTGACCTTCAACATCTCCAGGGACGGGGCATCCACAACTTCTCTGAGTAGCCTGTTCCAGTGCCTCACCACTCTCTCTGTAAAGAACTTCCCTCTGACATCCAAACTAAATCTTCCGTCCCTCAACTTAAAATCATTTCCCCTTGTCTTGCTGTTATCTACCCTTTCAAAGAGTTGATTCCCCTCCTGTTTGTAGGCTCCCTTTAGGCACTGAAATGCTGCAATGAGGTCACCCTGCAGCCTTCTTTTCTCCAGGCTGAACAAGCCCAGTTCCCTCAGCCTGTGTTCTTAAGGGAGGTGCTCCAGTCCCCTGATCATCTTCATGGCCCTCCTCTGGACCCTCTCCAACAGTTCTGTGTCTTTCGTGGACGTGGACACAGTATTCCAGATGGGGCCTCACAAGAGGGGGCAATCATCTCCCTGTCCCTGCTGGCCACCCTCTTCTGATGGAGCCCAGGATACCATTTTCTTTCTGGGCTGCAAGAGCACACTGCTGGCTCATGTTAAGCTTTTAATTCATCAGGACCCCCAGATCCTTCTCTGCAGGGCTGCTCTCAAGGACGGCTTCTTCCAGTCTATATGGATGCCTGGGATTCCTCTGGCCGAGGTGCAAAACTCTGCACTTTGCTGTGTTGAACCTTATTAGGTTCACCTGGGCCCACCTTTCAAGCCTGTTCAGGTCCCTCAATGGCATCCCTTCCTTCAACCGTGTCAACTGCACCACTCAGCTTGGTGTCATCAGCAAACTTGCTGAGGGTGCACTCGATTCTGTCACTGATGTCACTGATAAAGATATTAAAGAGCACTGGTCTCAAGACAGACCCCTGAAGGACGCCGCTCGTTTCCGGCCTCCACCTGGACATAGAGCCATTGATGACCACCCTCAGTCTGCGACCTTTTAACTGATTTCTTATCCATCGAGTGGTCCACCCATCAAATCCACATCCCTCCAATTTGGAGATAAGGATGTGGTGGGAACCATGTCAAAGGCCTTGTCAAGTCCAACTGAATGACATCGGTCGCCTTTCCCTTGTCCACCGATGCCATCACTCCATCATAGAAGGCCACCAGATTGGTTAAGCATGACCTTCCCCTGGTGAAGCCGTGCTGGCTGTCTCGGATCACACACTCATTCCTCATGTCGTCAAGCATGTTGTCCAGAAGGATCTGTTCCATGATCTTCCCAGGCACAAAGGTGAGACTCACTGGCATGTACTTCCCAGGATCCTCCTTGCTCCCTTTTTTTGTAAATGAGAGTGACATGACCCTTCCAGCAGTCATCCGGGACCTCACCTGACAGCCACAACTTTTCGAATATGATGGAGAGTGGCTCAGCAACCACCACAGCCAGCTCCTTCAGAACCCTGGGATGCACGCCATCCGATCCAATAGACTTGTACACATTCAGACTAATGAGGTGGTCTTGGACTTGCTCTGCCCTTACAATGAGGGGTACCCACCTGGTACCCACCTAGAGGGTTAGGGATGCAGGGCTCAGGGACATGAACAAAGCCTTTGACACGGTCTCTCACATGCTTCTTCTGGGGAAACTGGCTGCCCGTGGTCTGAACAGGTATACACTTCTTTGGGTAAGGAACTGGCTAGAGGTCTGTGCCCAGCAGGTAGTGGTTAATGGAGTTAAGTCCAGCTGGCGACCCGTTTCAAGTGGTGTCCTCCAGGGGTCAGTACTGGGGCCCATCTTGTTTAATATCTTTATTGATGACCTAGATGAGGGGATTGAGTGCACCCTCAGTAAGTTTGCAGATGACACCAAGCTGGGAGGTGGTGTTGATCTGCCTGAAGGTAGGGAGGTCTTTCAGAGGGATTTAGACCAGGCTGGATCGCTGGGCTGAGGTGAATGGCATGAGGTTCAACAAGGCCAAGTGTCTGGTCCTGCACTTTGGGCACAACAACCCCATGCAGCGTTATAGGCTTGGGGACGAGTTGCTGGATGATTGTGAAGAGGAAAGGGACCTGGGGGTGTTGGTTGATGCTTGGCTGAACATGAGCCGACTGTGCCCAGGTGGCCAAGAAGGCCAATGGTGTCCTGACCTGCATTAGAAATAGTGTGGCCAGCAGGAGCAGGGAGGTGATCATTCCCCTCTACTCAGCACTGGTGAGGCTGCACCTCGACTATTGTGTTCAGTTTTGGGCCCCTCACTACAGGAAAGGCATTGAGACCCTGGAGTGTGTTCAGAGAAGGGCAACAAAACTGGTGAGGGGTCTGGAGCACAAGTCTTATGAGGAGAGGCTGAGGGAGCTGGGATTGTTTAGTCTGGAGAAGAGGAGGCTCAGAGGAGACCTCATTGCACTCTACAACTTCCTGAAGGGAGGCTGTGGTGAAGAGGGGTTTGGCCTCTTCTCCCAGGCAATGAACAGGACCTGGGGAAATGGCCGCAAGTTGTACCAGAGGAGGTTTAGGTTAGACATGAGGAAAAACCTTTTCTCTCAGAGAGTGGTCAGGTACTGGAATGGCTGCCCAGGGAGGTGGTGGAGTCGCCGTCCCTGGCAGTGTTCAAGAGGTGTCTGGATGAGGAGCTGTGAGATATGGTTTAGTAGTTTGTGGTAGCAGTAGTAATGAGAAGATGGTTGGACTAGATGATCTTATATGTCGTTTCCAACCTTATGATTCTATGATTCGATGATTCGATGAAATACTGGAATCCTGGCTTCCAGTGAAGACCAAGGCAAAGAACTCATTCAGTACCTCAGCCCTCTCTTTGTCCGTTGAAGCCAGTTCTCCTTTTACATTTACCAAAGGAGGTACACTCACTTTGGCCTGTCTCTTCTGGCCAGTGTACCTGTAGAATGTCTTCCTATGGTTTTTCACATCCCTCGCCAAGTTCAGTTCTTTCTGCACCTTAGCTTTCCTCATCCCACGTCTGCAAGTCCAGACGGCACCCAATTTCAGACACACACAATCCATGCAAGGTTCTGAAGCTATTCTCTTCTGTTTCATAAGCTTTTCCTTTAATATATTTTTGCCCATATCTTCCATAATATCCTTTATATTCCCTTTCTCATATGAGCACATACAGATTATATGCATTTTGTTGTCAAAGCTCTTGCTATAGGGCTATAAAAAGTATATTTTCCAAAATCAACAAAATGATATAGGAGAGCATGTAGTTGACCTTGTGGAAAAGAACTACCTTATGATAAGCAAATAAATATAATAAGTTATTCAGAAGTTCTATAGATAAAGTGGCATTTTGTTTATAGTTGCCAGGGCATTGCTATCTTGCTGTGACTGTATTGAGTTTGCTATTAATACAACTTACCATCATATGAACCAATCACAGTGGGATTCAGCAAATTCTGATATTGCTTGCAAATAAAAGTGAGAAGTCTAATGATCTTCTTATGGTTGTCATGTAATGACTACTGAATGTTGATGGAGAATTCTTAAAGGAACTGGGTTGAGAAAGTCAATGGTATTTTGTATTTGGGAATATCTGTATTCTCAGTATGTTTCTGAACATCCGTTCATAAATATTTATTCAAAAGTGAATATTATAGCACCAAGTAGGTTTCAAGAGCACATGGCCTAACTGTGCCCCATGCCCAACGTGAATCTACTCCATGAGTGGCCATAGATGGATTGGGTCAGTAAAATAAACTGTGGCAGTTTAATGATCAGGCAAAACACCAAAAAACCCAAAGAACTCTTTCACATGTGTAGAAAGATATTCTTGTCTTTGTAGGTACTCAACTCAACCATTCTGTCTACAGTGAAGATGTCAGAGTACAAAGTTAGGAAGTATAAGTATTTTCTTGCATTTATGAAAAAGCTGCAAATTTCATAATAACCGTACCATTCCCTGCTTGAAGAAAACTTTACAGAATGATGATCCATTTTTATCTACTTGAGAACAAGAGAGTCTGTGGATCTAATTACTTTTAATCTAGCAATTCATCATTTCAACAAATAGTCAAATTTGATTTTAGTACTTTGGAAAAAAGTCAAATAAAATGCAAATAAATAATTGATGATGAAATAAGAGTGGCAAGTTACTCAGCAGATAACTGTCATGAAACTACAGAGAAGCAGGGTCTTAGACATAGGCCCAGTTTGAGTCACTTCTAATTTTTGACTCCTTCCGCAAACTATGGGGCAAAGGAAAAGATCAAAAAGAGGAATGAATACAGTGGGTAGTTTGTGATGAATATAATATAACAGGATGAATTACAATGGAATCATAAAACAGAGAAGGCAACTAAAATAAAATCAATAAGAAAACTTAGACTCTATTTACTCGAAAAAAAAAGAAAAAAAAATCATAGATTACCAAAAGATTAAAGGATCTTGATTTAGTACTGTAAGGGGTAAATCATTGGAGGGGCAAATTTATTGTATTATTTACTGCTTACAGGGAGACTGACAGATTTTTTTCTTTCCCGTCCTATAAAACAAAAACTCACTCCGCTCTCCTGCCAGTCCAACGGCTGCTGAAACCAGTAGTCTTCCCAGTGAAGTGAAGTTGTATCAAAATTTCAAAACTGCATTTTTATTGCATCCCAAATGTAAAAAGTTAGTTGGTCTGGGAGTGTATGTAGTTTGCACAGATTTTCAAAAGGAGCGTTTTCCAACAAGAAAAGAACCCAAAGTAAGATGAAATTGTCTACCTTCTCCCCAGAAATAGAATAATCTCAGACATTCAAAATATTTCAGCAGGTCCTTGTGAAGATTGCTTTACAGTCCGTATTCTAAATAATCTTGAATTTAAAAAGTCATCCTGTCAACTGGTAACAATGTTTTACAGTACTCCCTCTTTACTATAACTTAAATACTCCTAATGAAAAAAAAAAAAAAAAAAAAAAAGGATGCATACTTTACAGTTGTGTGGAAGCATTCTTTTAAATCCACACATTTTATAACCAGGCTGTGTCAGAAAGCTCACACTTACATGCAGACTCATTAAAAAAAACCACATTTTGCAGATATTGTAGATAGCATGTAATACAGACACAGAAACCTGATGAAAAGTTGGGGTCCTGACCCCACCCGGAGGGGAGTGTGCTGCCTCCCTAGGGCACAGGTCAGGGACATCTCTAGAAAGCTGCCTGGGCTTATTCGCCCATCTGACTACTACCCCTTATTGGTAGTTCAGGTTGGCAGCAATGATGCTGCCAAGAGAAGCCTAAGGGCTATCAAGAATGACTTCAAGGGTCTGGGGAAGGTACTGGATGGTGCGGGAGTGCAGGTGATCTCCTCTTCTATCCCTTCAGTGGCGGGGAAGGACACTGAGAGGATCAAAAAAGCCCTCCTTATCAATAAATGGCTTAGAGGCTGGTGCAGGCACAAGAACTTTGGTTTTTTTGACCGTGGGGCAATTTACTCAGCTCCTGGCATGATGGCTGCAGATGGAGCTCATCTGTCTGCAAGGGGTAAAAGGATCCTAGCCCAGGAGCTGGCGGGCCTCATTGAAAGGTCTTTAAACTAGGTAAAAAGGGGGAAGGGGACAAAATGAGGGCTGCTGAGGTTCAGGTAGTTCGAGGTTCAAAAGTGAACTTGATGGGTGATGAGGGTGGAGTTCGAAGGGATGGAGTGTGTCAGGGGAATGCTGCTTCCCTGAAGTGTCTATACACTAATGCGCGCAGTATGGGAAATAAACAGGAAGAGTTGGAGATCTGCGTGCGGTCGCACGGCTACGATCTCATTGTGATCACGGAGACGTGGTGGGACAGCTCGCATGACTGGAATGTTGTCATGGAGGGCTATGTGCTTTTTAGGAAAGATCGGCTGGCGAGGCGGGGTGGTGGAGTTGCTCTTTATGTAAGAGAGCAGCTAGAATGTATTGAACTCCCCCTGGGGGAGAGCAGTATAGCAGTGGAGAGCTTGTGGGTAAGAATCAAGGGGCGGGCTGGCATGGCTGACACTGTTGTGGGAGTGTGCTACAGGCCCCCTGATCAGGAGGAGGAGGTTGATGAGGCCTTCCACAAGCAATTGGAAGCAGTGTCATGATCCCAGGCGTGGGGGACTTCAATTATCCAGGTATTTGCTGGAAAAGCAATGTGGCCAGGCATGCACAGTCCAGACGGTTCCTGCAATGTGTTGATGACAACTTCCTGATGCAGGTGGTTGAGGAATCGACGAGGAGAGGGGTACTGCTGGACCTTATTCTCACTAATAGAGAAGGGCTTGTCAGGGAAGTAAAGGTTGGGGGCAGCTTGGGTTGTAGTGACCACGAGATGGTGGAGTTCAAGATCCTGAGTGGAAGAAGTAAAGCAAAAAGTAGGATTGCTACCCTGGACTTCAGGAGAGCCAATTTCGATCTCTTCTGGGACCTACTTGGAGCTATCCCGTGGGCTAGGGTGTTAGAAGGGAAGGAGGCCTGTGAGAGCTGGCTGGCATTTAAGCAGCTCTTCTTCCAAGCTCAGGATTGGTGCGTCCCTGTGAGGAAGAAATCGGGAAAGGGTGGCAGGAGACCTGTGTGGATGAGCAAGAAGCTCATGCACAAACTCAAAGGAAAGAAGAAGGCCCATGAAATGTGGAAAAAAGGTCTGACTACTTGGGAAGAATATTGGAATGTTGTCAGGGCCTACAGGGATGTGATGAGGAAGGCTATAGCCCGCCTGGAATTAAATCTGGTGAAAGGGATAAAGGATAATAAAAAAGGCTTTTTTAAGTACGTTACAGTAAAAGGAAGACTAGGGAGAATGTGGCTCCCCTGCTAAGTGACGGGGGTGTTCTGGTAACGGGGGATGCTGAGAAGGCGGAGATACTGAATGCCTTCTTTGCTCCTGTCTTCAGTGAAAAAGATCCCCCTCGGGAATCCAAGACCCTGGAGGTTAGTGAGAAGGTCTGGGGAATGGAAGACCTCCCTTCTGTCAGGGAAGAGGTGGTCCGAGAGTGCCTAGGCAACACCAATGTTCACAAATCCATGGGACCCGATGCGATGCATCCATGGGAGCTGAGGGAGCTGGCAGAAGTGATTGCTGAACCGCTTTCTGTCATCTTTGAGAGGTCTTGGAGGACGGGGGAGGTGCCTGAAGACTGGAGGATAGCCAACGTCACCCCGGTCTTCAAAAAGGTCAAGAAGGAAGATCCAAGCAATTATAGGCCAGTCAGCCTCACGTCTGTCCCTGGAAAGGTGATGGAACAGCTTGTGCTGGATGTCATCTCCAGACAACTGGCAGAAAAGGAGGTTATCAAGAGTGGTCAGCACGGGTTCACCAGGGGGAGGTCATGCTTGACCAACCTGGTAGCCTTTTATGATGTTGTCTCTGGCTGGGTGGATGGGGGGAGAGCAGTGGATATAGTCTACCTTGATTTCAGCAAGGCATTTTATACTGTCCCCCACAACATCCTTATAACAAAGCTGAGGAAGTGTGGGATAGATGAGTGGACAGTGAGGTGGGTTGAGAACTGGCTGACTGGCAGAGCGCAGAGGGTCATTGTTGGTGGTGCAGAGTCCTGTTGGAGACCTGTAACTAGCGGTGTTCCTCAGGGGTCTGTGCTGGGTCCGGTCTTGTTCAACGTCTTCATCAATGACCTTGATGAGGGGATAATGGCCACCCTCAGCAAGTTTGCTGATGATACAAAGTTGGGAGGATTGGCTGACACGCCTGAAGGCTGTGTTGCCGTTCAGCAAGACCTGGACAGGCTGGAGAACTGGGTAGAAAAAAAAACGGATGAGGTTTAACAAAAGCAAGTGTAGAGTCTTGCATCTGGGGAGGAATAATTGCATGCACCAGTACAGGTTGGGGGATGACCTGCTGGAGAGGAGCTCTGCGGAGAGGCACCTGGGTGTCCTGGTGGACGACAGGTTGGCCATGAGCCAGCAGTGTGCCCTTGTGGCCAAGAGGGCCAATGGCATCCTGGGGTGCATTAAAAAGAGCGTGTCCAGCAGGTCGAGGGAGGTGATCCTCCCCCTCTACTCTGCCCTGATAAGACCTCATCTGGAGTACTGCGTCCAGTTCTGGGCTCCCCAGTACAAAAAAGACAGGGATCTCTTGGAAAGAGTCCAGCGGAGGGCCACGAAGATGGTGAAGGGCCTGGAGCATCTCTCCTATGAAGAAAGGCTGAGTGAACTGGGTCTGTTCAGCCATTAGAAAAGAAGACTGAGAGGGGACCTGATCCAGGTCTATAAATATCTAAGGTGTAGGGGGCAGAATGGCGAGGATGGACTCTTTTCAGTGGTGAGTCTCCACAGGAGAAGGGGAAACGGCTGGAAACTGCAGCATAGGAAGTTCTGCACAAATGTGCGCAAGAACTTCTTTACAGTGAGGGTGACGGAGCACTGGAACAGGCTGCCCAGGGAGGTGGTGGAGTCTCCTTCTCTGGAGACATTCAAGACCTGCCTGGATGCCTACCTGTGCTACCTACGGTAGGGAACCTGCTTTGGCAGGGGGGTTGGACTCAATCTCTGGAGGTCCCTTCCAACCCCTACAATTCTGTGATTCTGTGTGATTCTGTGAAAGATTTTGCTTCTTTCTTGATCTAACATATATCTTATTAACTATCTGCTGATTTTATAAATAAATAAATCACTTTTTTTTCTTCATCCCTAGCATGCATGCAACAGAGCCACTAGCATCACTAGGACTCACATGTACAACAGAGACTCTGCTGAACACAGGTGTAGATTCTATTTATAAAACTTGAAGATCACAAGTTAGCCTTAATGAAGCAAACCAGCAGTGCTTGTTTTTCTATTCTTGTTAGAGCTAGCACTTGCATGAATTGTTTTCTTCAATGATTCTGAGAAGCTCTTTAAAGTAAGTACCATGTTAATAACGTAGCCTTAGGTGATTGGGACATCTGAATGTTTTAAAATGTTGATTAAATTAGGAAGGGGGAGAAGATATTTTTAAGACTATGATCTCATATTCATTACAGTAAAGATTATTAAGACAATGAGAACTCACTAAGGTAAAATCATTATCTTTTGTACAGAAAATTTAATTTGTAATAAACAAGCTCTTGATCATTAAATCTCTCCATTGTACTTCATTCCCTGCATTGTTCAAATTAGTTTCCTTCTGTAACAAACTGGGAAAGGAAAGATGTTTTAGACCTTTTTTTTCTGTACATTTCAAATTGTGTTCAATCCATGACAGAAAAATAAGAAGAAATACTGCGCAAGCAATGTTTTAGTAAAATCCTTTTTTCTAAGAAATAAAAGAAGACAGATGACATTGATGAGGGGAGGGTGTTATTGTTATTCTCACTGTTTTGATGTCATTACCATGTTATTTCCATTGTTCTGACACAATCACTTGTTTGTTCTAATTGCACCAATTTCAACAGGATGATATTTATGTCATTCATCAGCATGAATAAATAAGTTATGTTTTACTGTGTAATTCATACATGTCAAACATACATACGATTAAAGCTTTTACATGCTATAGCATTCAAATATATACATTATTGTAATTTTTTTAAATTTTAAAATGTATGTATCAAGACAAGTACAATTCTATGTCGATAATTAAGTACACATACAGATTGTGGCTTTTGCCAGTCATTATCAGCCATTAGGTGAACTATGTTATCCTAATTTTATAGAGGTACTAACATACAATTTTCAAATTGAATCAGTTCTTCTAGTTGTTTGCTATGGATGCACAAGATCCTCAGCAGCAGAGGATCCATGGGAAGTGTGTCTGTTTGGGGGGGGGGAGGGAAGGGGAGGGCACATTTAAAATTGTTCCTTTGAAAAGCTCTTTTTCATGCAAGTCATTTCTTGCTATTGTTAATCAAGCTATATATTTTGAGATGCTGTGCTATGATCTACTTAAGTAGAAAAAGTGCTATATCGAAATATAAGATTTGCATTGCACTTCATAATTGCTGATATAAGCAAAATATATAACCAAAAGCTAGAACAGCTTCTCAGTAAATTTTCTATCTCTGCCTGTCATACACAGTAACTAGTGAAAATATGGTATAACACACAATATCACAGCTGTATATCTTTCTGAGTACTTGTATGTCCATATACGTGTGTTTTTTAATTTTTTCTGTCTCCATTCTCTCTTCATAGTTTATAGACCAGGATGTCTGACTCTTTGTTTTTCTGTGTATCTGTATCTATCACAAAATACATATTAATGTGCTTCAGACCTATCATACAATTTTAAATTTCATTGATATGATGTTACACATGGCTCTGCAACTAAAAAAATTATATGAAGGTGTTGAAAACAGGGAAGAACAAGTTACAGAAACACAGAAATCTCCAGCAAAGAAGCAGGAAATGCAGTTTGGGGTTACAGTGGTCTTTTTAGTAGATGTATACCAGCAATTAATTTGATCTGTAGTCTAAGAGGCATTTTATAATTAATTTCTCAGCATTTACCACATACAAGCCATCACTTTAGAGTGCTATGTCATTAACAAAATCCCATTTTTTCATAGAGAATAGGCATACTGATCTACATTTTCCCATGCCGCCTAGCCAGAATGGACTCAAGGGATATTATCTTATTCAGAAAGAACCTTTCAAGGTTGAATAAAAGAAATGGTGCAGGGTCCCTGGGAGAGGGAAGTGATCATCATTTTCACCTTCAACTCTTCTTTGATGTGGCAGAGTCAATTTTTAATCAGCAGCCATCAGACTGGGCTTCATTTCGCCTTACAAAGTCCTATTACTCTGCCACTTTCTGGAAGGAGGTGATAAGGACAATGCTCTTCTTTTTCTCTTCATAGAGCCCTGCATATGATGAGTCCCTTTGGAGAGGTTTGATAAAAAAAATAAATAAATAAATGAGTGAGTATGTAGGGATAAAGGTCACCTCTCTGCCAGAATTAACTCTTCAAGACAACAAACTTTTGATTCCAGTACATTTGTTTTTAACAATTCTTCTATATTCTTGTGTATGTAGTTTTTGTGGTCAGCAGTAACAAAACAAGGGTTAATCCCCATGAAGCTTTTTGATCTAAATGCTACTTCAGATTATTGGATTTTGACAGAGAAGAAAAAAAAAAAAAAAAAAAAGAGAGAGAGAAAAGCACCAAACCCACAAATAAACAGCCCCCACACCATATGCACATCACATACTACTCAATTGCTCCACTCCTTAGTGGACATTCTGAAATGAGCAACACAAAGGAAATTACTTCCAATTAAAATACACCTATTTCATCAAAGCATCTCAAAGTTATCCTTATTACAAGCATATAACACAAATCCTTGCAGATAAATGGTGAAAACGATATTCCATATAATCACTGAAATAGAAAAAAAAAAATCCCCCCTCTAGAGGTGTTTTTTATGTTAAATAAACCCAAATTATTTTTTAAACTATGCATTCATGCAGGGGAAAAAAAATAAAAAAACTCTCTATAATCTCTTAGTATCATTTATTGTAGTCAGCAGTCTTAATTGCCTCCCTGAAATGGATCAGAGTTCTGGGAATTACACACTAAAATGATGTTACCACTCTCCAGTCTTCACATTCCTTGATATAATCTCATTAAAAATATCAAGCCTCTAGGTTAGGGAATACATATGGATGCTAAATGCATTTTAAGCAGGAGCACCTAAACTGATGACCTAGTTATTACAGAACAAAGCAGCTGAAGATGAATTTTAATGCTGAAATAAAGCTGTTTTCTTTGTTGTTGTTGTTGTTATTACTGTACTTATTAACATGTTTTTGGGCTGAATTTTGTTATTATCTCTGGAAAAATACATGATAAATCTGAACCAACCAGAACAGTGGAAAGATATTTTTGGAGTAAAATAAGCTCTTATTTTCCAGCAGACCACACAAGAATTAAAAAAAGGAACCCAGTAAGCACAGCAGTTTCATTAGCTATAATTTCCATAAAGAGACATAGGAAAAGAGGTATGCCAAGTTGCAATTTTAGTTTCAAATATGCTAATTGTTAAAAAAAAAAAAAAAAAAAAAAAAGTGCTACAGAAAACAGACTAATCATCCTGCAAAATAATGGGTGATAGAGGGGGAAGTTATGTTGAATTCCATATATGAAATAATTAGATTTTAGAGAACTAGATTTCCTGTTATAAATTGCAAAGAATAATCCTGCAGGAACCAGGGGTACAGAGTCTGAAATATCTTTTGTGCTATGTGATCTGATGTGTTGCACCAAAAATCATTCTCATTGGTGCAGATTAACAGAAGCAACATGGAAATAGGCTTCAAGTAGTTAAGAAAATCTGAAGGAGTTTGGTATTGAAATTATCAATATCATCAGGATAGTTAGTCCTAAGAGCATGCTATGGCTTACATCTGAGGTGATGAGCAATATAAACTTATTTGATGAAAAGAATCAGTGCTTAGTGACATCATGCTCTTGAAGCAAATGGTCACAGATTCCCAATGATTGCAGAAGTAACCTAAATAAAAATAAGGCAGTAGTTTTTTATGCACAACTCAGATTTCAGAGCTTATACCACTAGTGCTGATTGTTATTATTATTATTATTTGAAAATGAGAAAATAATGAATAGAACTACAATTTTTATTTTTTTTTTTTTTTTTTTTTTTTTTAATAGTATCACTAGCTTGTAGTGAGAATTGGGCTGTGTGGAGCATTGGTGAAACAAGATAGAGCATTTCATGTCATGGCTGCCAGTTCAGATCTGTCATGTGTATATGAGAATAATTTCCTTCTGATGGCTGCTTAGTGACTTGTGTTATAAGTACTACTATCACAAAGGATGATAGTGGACACTGTAGTGGAAGTTTTAGTAGGGAAGGCTAAGGATTACATGTGGAAGAATGTGAAAGAACAGCTTTTTCTTTTTTTCTTTTGGAGAATATTCTTCCAAGGTAGTCCTTTAGTTTGCAGGAGTTTCCAGATTCTTACAGCTTGGACGGAATATTGTATTTATCTATTTTTTAGGTGGTGGGTTTTTGGTTGGTTGGTTGGTTGTTTTTTTCTGTTTTTTTTTTTTTTTTTTCTTTTTTTTTTTCTGTTTTTGTTTATATCATAGCTAAATAGACATAAGTCTTGAAGTTCCTACCTGAAAACTTATAACAGTCTTTCGATTCACCTAAAAAAAAAATGTGTCAAGCTTTACCTGCACATTTTGGTTTAATGGATCACCCTCTTTACTGTATCTAAACTGAGAAGTTTTGTGATCATTTAGCTACAGTTTCACGTGGTCAGATGTCCTGAGGGAGGACACCATTAATTGTTTCTGTAATTGGATAGTGGAAATGAAAAGCAAGGAAGGACCTCAAGACAGAACTGAGAAAGATTAGCTGCAGAAGTCATAGAAATTGATTACTTCTCCTTAGCACTTGGATGTGTGGGAAATTTTTAAAACTAAGGTCTAATATTGATCCTATTTTTGAACCTTTAGTCCACAAGTCCAAGGACTACAAATATTTAGTATTGATTAAAAAAAGTTGACAAAAGTGGAGATCACCAGAGCCACCAGAATATAAGCTTTCAATATAACAGTCCAGATATAAGGAATAATGATTCTGAGTTTCTATCACAGCATCTTGTTTCTTCTTAGAAGTACAGCTCAGTGGGATCTGATAACCAGAGTAAGACTTGTATACTCAGAGAGTGATGCTATGCTATTCAGATCAAACAAATGCTAACTAGGAATAATACTTAATAACTTCCAGTTATTAAGTACTCCCCATCAGTCTCAGAGCATTACCAGTTGTGGATCCCTTCTTATACGTTCCTTTCTCTAAAACTCTGAAGAGACTTCTTGCCTAGTTCTGTGTCTATCAGAAGAGGATCTGCCATGTTACATCTGTAAACCCAACTATCTAAAAGGCTCTTTATGTTGTTGAAAGATATTGTCCAGATGCAGGAATAAGAAATGAAGTGTGGAGGTCATTCTCAGCCAGTTTTTAGATTAGGATTCTCACTGCTTGGAAATTATTTGGAAGTTCTACAGAGTAATATAGTAAAGAGGTTGAAATTTAGTTTAATTTTTAGTCCAAGTCTGTAGGCACAATGCAAATCTCTACATACAAGGCAATTTTTCTGCTGCTGCTTTGTCACAAGGAGCAGCTGCTCCAGCCTGATTTCAGGCCTGCCTGACTCCCTTAGCATCCTTCCTTCTCTCTCTCTCAGACAAAACTACCCACTAAGATATTCACACACTTCCTCTTTCACCTATTGTAGCCAAAATTCAGCTAGTTAAATTAGATGAAGGACTTAGTTAATCTAGATAATTTTTTTATTTAAATGGATTAGAAAACTATTTTAAGAACAGCCAAGCAATCAGAACAATGAGTGGTAAGATACAGCAGCACCAGAAACACTCGCTAAGTTTATAACTTTTCTGAGCTGGCACAGATGCAGCAGTAAATAGACATTTACACAGAAATTAAAAGATTTGAAGATTTAACAGGAGAAAAGTGAGAAATTTATTTACCTAAAAGGGCAGACAAGCTTCTAAACTGTAAATAGGATCATAATTTAATTTTTGTTTAATGTAAAGTGGTAATCTCTAAGAAGAAACAAAAACATGAATGTTACTTACCTTCACAGGAATGCAAAATATAAAGTTTATGTCAAAAGAACATTGCATATGTTGAAATGCAAAGCATTAAAAATTTAGGAAATGTCACAGCTGGGCACTTGCATGTGTACTACAACATGCAAACCTAAACATACTGCAACTCCTTAGCAGCCTTACTTTGTTGCCTAAAATATTCCTCAGCAAACAATCTCCTCATTATTCAGATTCACACTGATATTGTTGGCCACAACCATTACTGAATGTAGAAAACTCCATGAGGAAACAAAAACTTGAATTCCATTGTGATTCTTATGTGTCTGCTCGTTACTGTATATATATGTGATCCAAAACATTGAACATTGGCTACTGTGTTTCCAGTGATCAGAAGCAATAACCTCTTCAATTATTAGAAAATTTTGTTACAGGATGGCTTATATATTCCAGTTGAAGATAGTTAAATTAAAAGCTCTGAAAATCTCAACTAGAGGGATAAAAGTTAGAAATATATGCTAATGTTAGAAGTGTGATTTGAGACTTCAGAATCTGATTTTTGAGACCCTTCATTATCAGACTGATCTTCATGCCTCCAATCCCACCTGATGATAAGTGCCGCAGATTACAAGATATTAAGGGTTTTCACTCACAAAATTATGAGAACATTACTTTGGATAACCTTTTGAAAGTATGGTTTCAATAGCTTGATTAACATTATATAAAACAGAGAAAACAACCTAGGGCTTAAGAACCAACAAGATCAAAGGTATTATACCATTTGATAATCATGTACATTCACATGCTCAGTCTGCCTCTGTTACATTCCCAAGGTCTTGACTTCCCTTCTCCACAGAAACAAGAACTGAGACCAGCTCTTCTTCCTGGAAACCCTTATCTCTGATTCCCAGCTCAAAGGTTTTGTGATCTAAATAGTCTAAGCATGAACACAGATGCAATGCGTTATCAGCCTCCTAATGCGTGGTTTGGACTTACTTTTTTTTTTTTTTTTTTTTTTAAATACATTAAAATACCAGCATTTCTGGAATATTTTTACAAGTATAAAAACTTTGGTATTAAAAGCAATCTATTATGTGGTCAAAGACCTCAGAAAATCAATGTCACACAGAGTGTTTTCAGAAAAACATTCAAGTACAGTAGTTTGAAAATATTAATGGATGTTTCGCTCTCTTCCTGATAGGGTCACATTCAAGTTCATAACTGGTCAAGCCCAATGAGAAGAAAGATATAATTGTAGAGGGGATTAATAAGAGGCAAACCATCGATTTTTAACTGATTGTTAATTTTAAAAGGGAAATGAATTTGTCTTTTTCTGAAATAAAGAAGTAAAAGAAATTATGTATACATTGTTTACCATCAGTGGAAATTAAATGGATTCTGTATTTAGACAATGTGTCTTTTAGTACTTTTGCTGGCAATTCTCCTACCTGTGTTTGAGATATGCCAAATATTAATGATTGCAATTTCACAGTACAGGAATATTTGCATTTCACTGTTCTGAGTACCTTTGGCTAGAATCAGACTTATAGTACCTTCAGTTCCCAGAGCAAATATCTTTTAATATTACAATGGAATATGTCTTGCTAGGACTGTATTTTCTAATCAGATACATGCTCATTTTTTTCTCACACATTTCACTTTTCTTCACTGTTTTCAGAACTTCTCAGATATTCCTCAGAAAATAAAATCATTTATCATATTAAAGATTTCCTTTCTCATGTTATTTTGTTAATTAAAATGTGGTGAGTGTCTGTTTGTGTGCAGATCACCTTATCAGAATCTTTTCTAACAGGCTTCTCCAAACTGCCAAATATAATTTTATTTCAGAGCATTCATTAGGTACTAATTTAATTAGAATTATGTCACACCTCCAATTTTCACACATAAAGTAATTAATATGTAAAAATGATATTAAAATGTTAAACTCACTATGAAACATCTGCAAATACTGGAATATTTCTTTATTGGCAGCAGTGTCTCATTTTGTGGATTGACTGTTTAATGAACACTAGCCATTTAATAAAGATAATAGAACTTGTACATCTCAAAACTGTAACTGTGGAACTACACTAGGATTTCTGCCTGAATTACACATGAACATTGCCAGTACTTTAACCATAGAACAGTTATTAGAATTACTCTTACTAGTATTTGCAACTTGAGTACTGATATGTGACAGAATATTTTGTACCTATCTGCTCACCTCACATCTAAGAAGTGTGGGTTTTAGTTTAAGAATTAGGTAGCTTTTTATACAGCAAATACATTGGTAGTTGATTTTCGTCCAACTCTATACACATAAATAGTACTACAGGAAACTGAGCCAATATCTTTTCAAAGATTTAGCAGACTGTTCTTAAATGCCAGGAAAGATAGCAAAGCCAGCCAGTAACACTTATTCAGACAGGATGGTATCCCCTGTAGTCAAGAAAGCAAGTAATCTGTCTGCCTTTTTGTTACATATGAACTGTGAAATGTGTCAGTCCTTATTTATATTAAGAGCTAATAATATATTTTTCAAGTTTTCTATATCATGAAAAATAATGGTTTTCATTTATTATTATGCTAAATATTTTATGTTAAAGTATTTCATTACAATGCTAATGTATGTAATTGTTTCTTGTTATACAGTAACTTTTGCCAAGGCAACTGATAGAGCCAACCAGGATTTAGTAATTTCGCTTTGATAAAGACAGCCAGTGAGTCAACTTCGGCTTCTAGAAAACAGTCAGAAAACAGACATCAGGTGGAGAGTTCCTTAGGCTGTCTGGTGACCTCCATGCTACTGAAAAGAAGTCAACAGCTGCTTGAAATACCACTTTGAAGGATGATAGACATTGATTAAACCCTATTGGGAATCTAAAAGCTAAAAGTGATAGTGTAGAAACAGACAGCTTTTGCCTTGGAAAGCACTAACAAAAACTCCAAACTGCATTTAACTAGCTAAGTAGAGGCAGAGGTCATTTATGTAAAAAATGTGTATCTTTAAAGTGCACTTTGCACTAACTGTAACCATTTTTAATGAAGGATTATCCTATCATCTGCTAAAGCATTTAGAACAAAGAGATGCATGGCACAGTTTGGAAAGGAAGTGTACAACAAATGCAATGGTGTGAGTAAATGCATTGCCATATAAGCTTCAAATCACTCCCTGCTCCCAAAATAGTTCCATAAATGCATATCAATATAGCTTGAGTGGTGACTGACAAAACCTCAAGGCAGGATGTAATCAAGAATATTGCAGAGCTCTGTATGAAACAGAATGTCTTAATCATTTATGAGTCTTGGCAATGTTGGAGCAGTTCTATAGTTATTAAAACTAAAGCTTCAATTTGATTTACATAAGATCTGTAGTTAAATAACACTGTGAAAGATGGACAGTAAAAGAAAAAGGTCAGCACTGAAACCTGTGCGTATTTTACTTTTTTTTTCTTTCTTTCTTTTTTTTTTTTTTTAAATCCAGCTAATATAGAGTTCCTTGTGCTATGGTAAGAATGTTTGATTAGTGATAGCATGATTCAATGCCTTGAGGTGTAAAAGATGCTTTTTAGACAGACACAAGAGAAGGAGGATGATAATTTGGACAAGATGTTTCTAAAGACCAACTACCAGCAAAGTAATCAGCTGCTGGGCAGAGAAAACACTAGGGGAGGAATGACACAAGGTAAAGCAACAATATCAGCAGAAGACAGCAGAGCTGGAGGACATTCTGTATTACATTGTGTCATTCTGCTAGTGATGTGAAGACAAAGATATTATCAAACTACAATTTGATATGGAGCATAATAATTGTATTGTACTTACTTGAAAACTTAAGCCAATAATAGTTGATTACAGTAAAGTATTAATGTCAACATTTGATTAACAGTTCAAGGCCAAAATTCTGATAGCAGCAAATAAGCTCGAGGCAAATAAACATAACAGAAAGTTATTAAAACCAGTTTGCATCAATTTATAAATTACTTACTGCATGCTATGAACACAGAACATTAAAATATTTGCGGAAGTATGTAAAATATATGAAAAAAAGAATTATCAACATTCAATTTAGGATTCATACACAACTGCATATTTCAGTAACAAAATCCAAACTTCATTAGCACAAAAACAAAAGGAGTTTGGTCTTTGCTTTAAAATCACATTAATTCAAACGTCTCCATCAACAATTGTACTATATATGTATGATGTCTAATTTTTAATGAAAATGACATGATCTGCATGCATGGTCAACATAAAAGACAATTTAGTCCTTTATGTTTATAAGAACACAGAATCACTGGCTGTGGGTGACAGCTAATTTCCTCTAGTCTCTTTATGCCCCGCAGCTATTAATGCATGCTGATCTTCAAGTATTATTGGAAAAAATTAAGCAAAAACATAAAAAGAAAGCCATCAGCTTTAAGCTAATTTCAACAAAATAATTTGAAATGCACAACTACAGTTCAAGAATATATAATATAATGCTAGACTAACAATTTTGTATGAAAAACAGCCTGATAACACACACACACACACACACACACACACACACAAAATTATGAAGTACAGATGTTGTCTTAGGTTAGCTAAAAAAAAATATTCTCTTCTAGTATATTTAAACAAAGCATATGGGATTCATTTTGGCCATTTCAATGCTTCTTTAGATATTTCTTGAACAAATACTTAAGGAGCATGATATGGGATGTAGAAAAGTCTCTCATGTACTTTTATTCTTTGGTATTAAAAAGGTACAAGGCAATAATGTAGGAACTTAATACCAAATGGATTAACCAGAAACCAAGGACTAGTAAAGCAGGAAAAAAGCAAAGCAAAACAAAACTTTCTTCTTGGATTTACTGCCTTTGCCAAACCACCTCCTTTTTTTTTTTTTTTTTTTTTTTTTTTTTGTTGTTGTTGTTGTTGAATCAGTGTGTTACATTTAATATTTAAACTCACTCATTTTTACTTTTCAATAAATAGTGCTATCTTCTAGCTGTGTATGCATTTCACAAACATTTTTTTTCCAGTCTGGTTTATTTGCCGTTCATCCTACATTCCTCTTGATTAGAAGTTCAATTTTTCCCTTTGAAGAAGCTTCTTTTCCTTTGTACAAATGGAAGATATGTGACAAATTTGGGATGAGAAATCAAGGTCTTGGGGAAATTAAAATCCTCTTGCCATTGTTTTTCTTTATATTGCTCTAGCATACATTCTGATTTGAACTAGCTACCTGCATTTGGTGCTAATTTTCAGTTTGAAATTGTATTCAGTGTCTGGAGGTGTATACGGAAAGAAACGTGGATTTGACATAGCTGATACCATATATTCCTGCAGAATCACATGAGAATAAGCACCACTCATTCTGAAAGAGATGCAGGATTCATGCTGCATGTATGCATTAGCTCAGCTGTTATTTTTCAAGAAGCAATTTTGTAATGAAGGGTTGCAGATTCTATTACATAAAAACTTGAATTTTTGAAGTGTGAAGCACCCTAGTCAACCAAGTTAAGGTGAAGCAGTTAGTTTTCAGTGACTCAGTCATTTGGCTTCTAAGGATCTGATTATTTACTTACATTTCCAAGCACAATTGACTGACCGAGCAAAAAGGCAGCTATAACTGTCTGAAAGAAGAAAATTTTGCTTTAGCAAAAGGCTTTCACGTTATATAATATCAGTTCTGATGCATTAAATATATATATATATTATTTTCCCATATACTAAGCTCTGTTGCAATAAGTTGCAGATGACCATATACCACTTCTTACTTTTTCATCTGAAAAATAGCCATTCCAGAAATGATTTCATAGGAATCTCATTCATATTTTCATATAAAGTCATATAAAGACATATTTGCACAATTCCCAAATGTTTAACATTTCTTTATTACCTAGCGAAAGGAACTGAATGTTGATTATTGTGGCTTCCGATCTATTCTGGAAATCTCTGATGTGCTGTTTCACAACTGCAGCATAAAGTGATTTTGCTTATGAGATGGATATGTTTAATCAAGAACGAGATACGACAATGTATCATAAGCTCTGTAGACAATTTCAAAAAGCTCTAAAATCCAGCATGTAGATTTTTGGGGGGGGAAATCGCAGTGAATTTTTCCATATCAAGGACATGCTGAACACAACATTTGACTGCAGAAACCTCCAAAACACATAAGTGGTTGGTTTCTCAGATTTGTAATAGGATACAGAGCTCTTACTTCCAAATCCACATAAATTAATTGTACTCAAAAATTTACCCTACAAAGCAGCTTTCTGAGGTATAAGTGAAATTAGCATTGTTCTCAGTATACTTCCCAGTGAAGAAGTGAACACCTCAGAGAGACAATAACGATGCAGCCACTACTAAATAGCATTTTGAGCAAGAAGATCTTGTGATTAAATGATTCTCTGCAAACTTGAGAGAGTTTTCCAGAAAGCAGTTGGTCATTTACTAACTGTATGAAAGGAGCTGTAGAAACCACAATTTCTGCTTCCTCTACTTTCTCTTTGTGTACGCTTGCAGCCCAGTAGGCCAACTGTGTTCTGGGCTGTATTAAAAAATGGGTGGCCAGCAGGGAGGGGGAGGTGATTGTCCTCCTCTACTTGGCTCTTGTGAGGCCCCATCTGGAGCACTGCATCCAGGTCTGGGGCTCCCTGCACAAGAAAGTTGTAGAGCCCTTGGAACAGGTCCAGAGGAGGGCCACTAAGATGATCAGAGGGCTGGAGCACCGCTCCTATGAGGAAAGGTTGAGGGAACTGGGAAAGTTTAGATTGGAGAAGGCTCTGGGGAGACATCATTGTGGCCTTCCAATACTTGAAGGAGATTATAAGCAGGAGGACGAATGGCTGATTATGAGGGTAGACAGTGATAGGACAAGGAGGGATGGTATTAAACTGAGACAGGGGAAGTTTGGGTTAGATATCAGGAGGAAGTTTTTCACACAGAGGGTGGTGACACACTGGAACAGGTTGCCCAATGAGGTTGTGGATGCCCCATCTGTGGAGGCATTCAAGGCCAGGCTGGATGTGGCTCTGGGCAGCCTGGTCTGTGGTTGGTGACCCTGCACATAGCACGGGGTTGAACCTACATGATCATTGTGGTCCTTTTTAACCCAGGCCATTCTATGATGATTCTATGATTCTACTACATTAATTATTTAAGGTAGCAGAAGTTTGTGGCCACTAGAGTTATGAACTTGACTTCCTTCCCAAGTAGTAAATAAATTAAAAACAAACAAACAACAGCAACAACAAACAATATATAAACCATAAAACATACTCTAATCAGGAATATATAAGTTGCTTTTTTAAAAAAGAAATCCATATTTAGAATAGTTTAGGAATGAATCAACATTAGCAGAATGACAGTCTATAACATGTACATATTTAGTAAGTATTTGAATTATACTCAGAACCAATGCTGACACATGTGAATATTCCCATCAACTTTACTGATTATGGTCACTGCTTGTCTGAAAGAAGAATGTGGTTTCCATAAAGCAAGTAACAAGGTGGTATGCACAAGCATCAAGCACCTTGAGGACATGAGGAGATGTATGTAAAATTATTTGGGATACTTGGTGTTTCACAGAATTATCATTTTTCAGACTTTTATCATTTTCAACTGGAATATTGAATACAGAATGGTTTAATTAAAAAAAAAAAAAACAACCACAAAACTGTTTCATGATTTACCTGACACTTCTCTTTTCTGAGCTCAATTTAAGGTGAAATTACTTGTCTGCTCACATTATATTATAAGCCTAATATGTATAATCTTTAAAAGCTAATGGTATAGATTTCTGTGGATTGTATACTTTTTATTAACAGTCACTCAAATTACTGGATTTAACGCTGTCAATAGTGCTAATTATCTTCCAATTTGGTACACGAGGAAACTGGAATAGAACATGATGAATCACACCTTTGCAATTACATGACATAGTCTGTTGGCAAAAAATAAAGCATATAGTTTAATTTAGCTTAATTTTATTCCTTGTGCTAATCCTCAACATTTCAATCAACTTAACAGTAATAATTTTGGCTCAACCCACCTTTTTCCAAAAATAAAAGCGCATATTAAAACTATGTAATCACATTTCAAGAAGCATTTATAGTACGTGGTATGTAACCATGCTGGTCAGAAAGGGGCAGTTTCCTCTCCCATTTCACTTAGCACATTTTATTTGCAAATTAAAAACCAAAATGACAGCCTTATTTCACCACCTTTTTACATTTTGTATCCTGGCTCTATTGTCTTGATTGCCAAGGTAATTTAAAAAAAAAAAAAACAGTTAAATTGTAATACCATGGCCCCATACCAAAAACATATTGCTGTGCATTCAATTGCAATATTTCTCCTGAGGCCAAAACATTATTTTCACAAAGAATAATGCCATGCAAAATAACAGGAAACATACTGTGAATAATGTCTTACATATGAAACCCTCGGTACTGTTAGTAAAACATTGGTTATGTGCATGCAAAATTAAACGGCCATGAAGAAGAGACAACATAATAGTTAGTAGATTTATTATGCATTAGCTAATAGTATTTTTATTTTCTTTTAAACACTAGTATTTCTACTTTTAAAATATTTCTAAAATTATTGCACATATCCCTAGCGTTCCATGTAGCAGGAAGAAGTTAGAAGTACCTTTAAAAAATACCCAAACCTAAAACTTTCAAGATGAGTAATAGTAAGGCAAAGACAAGAAAACACCAAATTGACAGTGATGCTGGACTACACTCTGAGTAATTCGAAGACCCAAATAAATGGTCTACTTATTATTCAGTCATAAGGGTCAGTATTTTCATCTGCATCAAAAGATCACAAAAAATATTCTTCATCCTGAAATTAGTTCTTCTGCTACATCTGACAGATCTGTCTGGTATTGCACTGTTTCTGAAAGGCTAGTGTCAAACTACAAAGACTTGGGCTCTCTGAAAACCCACCCCAGTAGACCAAATTCTGACCGAGAAATCAGTATCATATTTTTCTGGACGCTACAGCTCTTCCTAAACACTAGGGATCTAAATGGAATCATCGCAATAAGAACATGATAAAACATGGGTGGATCAATGACATCCACAAGTTCTTTTCTGAAAGGTTGAGCCAACTGGTTGAAAATGACTAAAAACAAACTTTGTTACAGACTTTCAGGAGAATTTAAAAAATTTTTGGTATTCCTAAAACACATGAGTTTATCCCACAGGGTAGGCAATGTGATGTGACAATTATCACTAAATTCTCTCATACTTTGAAGAAACCTACGTTTCTGACTCATGAGCTGTGGATCCATGTAACTACATTTCATTATGTATTTATTATGAGAAGCTACACTGTATCTAAACAAAATATAATCAGAAAGCTATATTGTGTTGACTGTCAGATCAGATTGATGCTTATTTTTCTTCGGTTCTTTTCTCACCAGTCAAACTAAAATGCTTGCACAAAGTCACAGGTTTATTCTTCACTATTAAAATCGAAACAATTACTTGATCTATCGGAATGCTTTCTTGCAAAAAGAGTTTTACTGCTTGTGGACATATCACTGAGAAAGCTTAAAAGTATCCCTTTAGCATGCATTTTGTACCTTACAAGTCTTCTAGACATTTTTAATATGTATTGGTTACGTTTTTTATACTGCCTTGGGTATGATTATTGCTGGCTGCAGAAATACCTTCTGACAAACTTACATCAGCATTTACAGTAATATTATCACAGTTATGTTGTTATCGTAATTTAATATGCAGTCATTACTAACCAATAACCAATTTTTACAAACAATAAAACAATCTCACTTAAGAAATAGTTTTTTCTTTTTTTTTTCACAAACAAATGTAGTCACAATTTTTGTGTATTAACGGTAACTTCTATATTTGAATATACTAATAATGCAGTTCTATATTTGAATATACTAATAATACTTTTGCTGAAAAAAAATCTTAAGCATAAATGTTCACTTCTTTTTTTTTCTCTGGATCTCAAACCTTGAGAAATTAAATAACTGAGTTAGAAAAAAGATAGTTCTAGACAATTCTGGAAACATCCTGCTTGGGCATCTTTTTACTGCAAATTCCTATATATAGGACATTATTCATCAAATAAAAGATTATTCTCTAAGTGGAAAGACAGAACATCAAATATGTCACAACCTGTCATAAACTCACAAAAAACACAAATCAAGATCATTTCCTGTACAGCCAGAGGCCAGTGAGAATTTGCCTGAGCAAATAATTAAAAAAAAAAAAAAAAGAGAGAATTTTTCAGGCTGATGTTATAATTATGATCTTTTTCAGAAAGCACAAACCCAGAATGTTCATCAGTAAAACTAAAAGGGATGTATTTCATTCTGCCTTTGTGTTCCTTGAGTGCCTGTTATCAACAGGACCCTACTGACATTTGCAGAACAAAATCTTAATACCATAATACTTACTTTTCAAGTGATTTTCAATACAGTATGATGTATGCATTGATAAAATTCACAAAATGATATGAAAAGATGACAATATATGTCAAACTCTATGTTAAGGTAGAATTTAGAACTTTAATGTAATTATTAAAGCATGATCTTTAAAAATAATTGTTCCCTTCATTGTTCTTGACTTTTAAATGCCTTTATTCATCTGCAACAGACAGTGTGCTCATATGTACAACACATGTAGGCTTATGTGTGAATGCATGCACACATGTGTACAAAAGTGACTCCTGACAGATAGGCAGAGCACAGCAGAGTTTAGGTTTGTGCTGTGGTGCAGTGATGAGATCTGGAGGCCATCCCTAACAGACATTGTTGCCTCTGAAATTGTCTTTCCCTCATCGTATACACATGGTTCAACTCAGAATGACAGATTCACACAGTCAGAATATCTTGAGCAGCTTGGGAATGTGCCCACTGCCCTGGGGAGCCTGTGCTATGCCCACCACCTCCTGGTGAAGAACATTCTCCTAACATGCAACGCTGGCCCTCTCCTGACACAGCAACATGCTGTTTCCTCAGGTCCTGTTACCGTCACCAGGGAGTAGAGCTCAGTGCCTCCCCTCTGTTCCATTCCTTCCTCTCATGAGGAGCTGTATGCTTCTATGAGGCCACCTCTTAGCCTCCTCTGGACTGAGCAAACTAAGGGACCTCAGTCACTGCTCATGCATTTTCCTCTGTAGACCATTCATCATCTCTGTAGCCCTCCTTTGCATGTTCTTTCGTAGTTACACATCCTTATATTGTAGTGCCCAAACCTCAAATCCACAGTGCTTGATGTGAGGCTGCACAGCACAGAGCAGAGCTGAAGAATCCTTTCCCCTCATCTGGCTGGAAGTTCTGGGCCTGATGCACCTAAGGGTCACATTTGGCTGTCACGTGCACAGTGCTAACTGCTGACTCATGTTCAGCTTGCAGTCAGCTAGAACCCCCTGCTCCCTTTCTGCAGGGCTGCCCACCTGCAGCCTCTCATCACCCAAACTGCTTGTATATCCAGGACTGCCATGTACCAGGTGAAAAATCTGGCACTTGCTCTTGTTAATCTGTATAGGATTGGTGCTTTCCTGGCACTCTCAGCTATAAAGACCTCTGCAGGGCCCCTCTACTGCTGTGGGAGTCAGCAGCTCCTCCTGATTTAGTAACATCCACAAAGTTACTTACTATGCATTGGAGTCCTGCGCCCAGATCACTTAAGAAAACAATAGAACTGGCCCCAAAATGGAGATCTGAGAAACCTGGCTAATGTCTGGCCACCAGCCTAAAGGAACCCAATCTCCTATAATCCTTGAGCCTGACCCAGCAGCAAATTGCTCACCCATCATATCATGTACATGTCAAGCTGTATGCTTGATGCTTAGGATAGCTCAAACTGACCACTATAGAAGGTAAGGAGCAGGAAACAGTTTATCTCATACTTTATCTCATACATATGATGGTATGAATTGCCACATAGTGATGGGCTGTGAAATGGATATTATATCAGTTCTTAGTCATCAAGGAGATAGAGCTGAAAAATTGACATTCTTGCCTAGTATTTTACTGATGCAAAAACACAGCTGTGAAATAGGATGCTTTCAACTACCTTGTCTTTCTGAGAAATTTGATCTCAGGTCAATGCCGCAGTCATAAGGCAATATGAGATAAGGAAGGATAGTTCTCGCTTCTTTGTTTCAGTAAATACCCTTTTATTAGGCTGTATTTTCACTGTTCTGTCTCTGTTCCAATGATTTTTTTATTATGCTATCTAAAGAGCAACACTGAAGTATCAGGCTGTGAAACAGGCCCATCCTTTAGCCAGTCTGGCTAACAGACAGACTCCCACCTGCTGCTCCTTCAAATTCTCCTCTCAGTGGAAAAAAATGGGAAAACAGAAACAAGTAAGCTCTCATCTTACTTTAAAGGAGTTTGCTTAGTAAATAACTCTGCTGCAGCCTGGAGAAAATTAATCACTAGTCAATTAAAATAGACGTGATAGTGAGAAACAAGCTAACACACAGCCCTTACCTTCACCTTCCTTTTTCCCAGCCTCATCTTCACTCCTTTGCTCAGCTCCTCTACCCCTCTCCCTAAAAGCATACGGAGATGGAGAGTGGGATGTTGTGGTTGGAGCATGGCATTTGCTCTCTGCCACTCTTTCTTCCTTGTACTTTCTTCTTCTCACACTCTCTCCACAACCTGCAGTTTTTCCTTGCTCTTAGAAATCTTGCCTCAGAGTTTACCCAGTGAGCATTTGACAGCAGCAACACAGCTCTCTGCTTCCACACAGGTCTTTGGTGACCTTGGCCCCTCTTCCTACTATTAACAAGTTTCCTTTCCTGGGTTTCAAACTATAAAATGAAAACAGTGATAGAATTCTGTTCTGCTTTGAATTCACAAATTCCTTCCAACTGAGCAGTTCTTGCAGGTATTTCTTAGCATATTGTATGGGTGATGTATTATAAAAATATTCAATGTATGGATAATTGCTTAATGTGATATCTTAAACTGATATATTGGTTTTCTTTATTTACAAATGCAACACATGATATTAGAAATACAGATGACGTGACATTTGTATGACTATTTCATTCTTGCCCCCTTTCTCCCCTTTTCTTGAATATTATAAATTGTGGACAGTTGAAGTGAAATTGTAAACTGCATATTAAATCATAACGTTCCTGCTCTATAGAACAAATAGGGCCTAATTTGGAGAAACACGAGCTCTCCTGTGATAGGACTGTCTTAGTCAAGCAAAATTGTGTCTAAAAGGAGACATGATTGTTCTGTTAAGAATGAAAAAACACTGGAGTAAGAATAGAAGATTATGCTAACAGACAGTGTAGTCATAAGGACAAAAAATGACAACAGATAAAAAGGTTATACACATATATTAGAAATGGGTACTATTTTACTTCCTGAATATCTAGCATTAGGATCATCAAGGTTGTGACAGTACTGCTTTTAGGGTTGAAACTGACAAGCCTGACATAGTAGCAGTGGGGCAAAAATGTCACGGATCAAAGCAGTGGGAGCAAATTTCAGGAAAGGTCAAGGTAGGTTAGTTTCTGGGTCAAAATGCCCTGTGTAAGAAAGAACTTGGTCCTAAAGAATTCAGCTTAAATAATTAAGAAGGACACCCTAAAAAATATGGTACTTGGTAGGAGAAAAAAATTAGAAAAAGAGTTATGATGGGTCTAATTACATTTGAAACTACTCATAAGGGAATTTTCTTCTGTATAGGGAAGCATTTCTCACAGATATTGAACTTCATAGTCATATGAGGACTCATAACTAGAATTCACATGGGAAAGAAATGTGTTGACTCTGATGGCTGACAGTGATAGACACCCACTGCGAGTGAGGCAATGGATCTGATGACCTAGTACCTACCTTCTAGGCCTTGGACTGCCCCCACCGATCAGGATAAATTCCATCCAATGCCACTTCTTTCCTCACAAAAGATGTTAGACAGACAAGGAAGGAGTTTTTTGTTTATTCACAGGATGACATTATGGGCAACTGCCAACAAACTCTAAACAGAATGAAATCCAGTCATCTCTGGGGACGAGAGCCTGTTTTACCCTTCTTGCCCATTTGCAATGATTTTGGCATTGCTGCTCTGATTGCAATAAATCAACATCGTTCTATGAGCTAGATTTTTGAAACAAAGTGTTTGTTTAAAAATGTATACCTGTCAGCAAGTACAGTTCCCTGTTTTGAATTTTTCAGTTTTTATTTCTATTCTAGATATTTGTCGAAGTATAATTGTGTAACAATTTATTTTTGTATTTGTTCATTCTCCAAGAAATGCTATATAGTTATCCAAAGTAATTTTCACAATCAAATTATGAACCACTGAAAAAAAACCTTTCTGAAGAAAATACTTACAGATTCTTAAATATAATGAAAGTGCTACCTACAGTTATTGTACTTGAGAGAAAGCAGTCATCTGTTCTGGTAGATACTAATTAAGCTATAGTGTCCACGGTATAGTAAACATTAGTGACCTTTTTTTTTTTCTTTCTTTCTTTCGTTTAAATTCTAACATGCAGATTATGATGGGGCAATTTAGTTCACACTCTTCTGGCCATTTTCTTATCATTATCATGCAATTTAATAAGATATTTCATTATTATTTAGTCTGAAACTTTAGCAGAGAAGTTGCTGAAATTACCTCTAAATTTATACTTGAGTTACTGGACTCATTATTTCAAACATCTTGGTTTGAATCAATATCAGTAATGATTCATTCTTTTGATTAAGAAGTGACTCCATCTGTAGATGTCAGATAATTACTGAGATGACCTATAATGAGAACATTTCACAACTCTCTGACTTAAATTTCTTATTCCCTCAACAGCATAATGACTTCCTCCTAGATCTTTTTATAGTGTGTCTATGCTCCTGGGGTTTCTTTTCATGATCAGTCACTATCAGTGGTTGCTTCTATCATCTTTTTTTTAGACAAAGAAAGATAGTGATTCCATACAACAAAAAAAGTGCTTTGTCTAGGATTTTATATATATATGTATGTATGTATGTATGTATATATATATATGTATATGGTTTTTTTTCCCTACGTATTTCCAAATTTTGTTACATTTGTGCGTATTTAAAACTGATATGATCTGCAATGGTAAAAGATGTTACAGTATACCCTTTGTTATTCATTTAAGTAGTCTTAGGGGAATCTGTGTTTTTAAATATAAAATATTAAGATTAGAAATTCAAGTTATTCTTTTGATCCCAACAGCTGGGAATATGGTATTTAAAAGTTTGTAAGAAGAAATGATAACTTTCACTGTGAGGCTTGCTGCAGTACTTGAAATTCATTGCTATAACAAAATACAAAGAGTGCTTTGTACTTAAGTTGTAAATTCTGTTATTTCTTTTGATGCTTTTGTGAACAATTTCTAGGGAATAGAAAAATTTATATCAATATCAGACACTTTTGACTCTACAAAATACAGTTTTTTTACTTATATATGTTCACTGATATTTAATATCTTTATAATAAAAAAAAAAATATATATATATATATATAGTCAGGTAAATAGATTATGAATATCTAGCAGACTCTACACTCTGCTGTCCTCACTATTTTTATCTGCTGGTTTAACAAATAGACTGCTTCAATATTGTTCTCTAATTTGGTTTGTATATTAATCCGTAGATGACAGCTTCTCTGTCAAGAATTTCCTGTACATTCCTAATGCAAACACAATGAGCTACTTTTTATTTTTTGGTAAAAACTGCAAAACAAAAGGTCAAATACGTGCAACATTTTTATAATACATCTATTCAGGAAAGTAGAATCAGGGAACATACTCCCCACTGACTATTGTATGTATTTTTTTTCCTGAGTGAAAGAAACTTCAAGCTCATTAATTACTACCACTTCATTCTTTTCCCAAAATTTACATTCCTGTTATGTGACTGGCCTTGCTTAAATAGTTGGAGTAATGAAGACTAAAATGACGGGCTTATTTCATGGCTTCCTTTTATAGTAAAGAGAAAGAAATTTTGTCTAACAATAGACCTTGACTACAGTAGGTCATAATCCTCAGAGACATTTCTATCACAAAATACCTTTAATACTGCACATTTACTGCATCAATAGACATCTGCTTTATTAGTGTAAAAAAAATGGAATCATTATCCCTTCCTGATGTACATATAAATTTTAGACCTTACATTAAAAATGCATGCATGACTGAAACCAACAAGAACACTAATGATTGAAACTCATCTAACTTAAGATACCTGGCCTCACTGGATTGGGAAAGAAATCCTCACTATGATGACTTCCTTTCCTAGTGGATTTTCTGTGTGTGTGTGTGTGCTTGGGCTTCTGATGACAGAATAAAGAAACAGAACAAAGATCATAAAGGACAAACAACCCAAATAAAATTCAGTGACTCGTCTGAAATAGTAAAAAGCAGCAAGTATTCACAATATAAATCAGACTTTCTTAAATTGATGTCACAGTTTGCTCGGACCTCAACTACACTGGGCCCTGTACTTCTGCTGTGCTGTTCTACACCAGAACTGATTCATTCTGTTTTTTGTTATCTAATCTGATAATGGCTTTATAATCATGAGAATGCCAGAGGTGAACAAATCAGGTATTTAAATAGATGAATACAGTGAAATTAATTAAATAAATAGTTTGGACAGTAGAAAGACATGGTCTACATAAAAATGAATTTAACATAGTCTTGTCTTGAAGTTTCTAGGAAATATTTTATGTTCTTTCCTCGGCAAAGAAAGTATAATATTGTTTTGTCAGAAAATGAATATCCAACAGAGAACACTGCTATTCTTGACTAGTCTGTTTCAGTTGTACAGAAAGTGCTTGTGCCTGAAAGAAATGTCCCTGTGAGTCTTTTTTGTATCTCACCTGCTAAGAAGAAATTCTTAACTTTTGAAATATAATCACTCTTCAAGAACTTCTCACATACATCTGTCATAGAGTGTACTAATTGCTAACAACATCAATTGAGTTCATTTCTCTTAAGATTTGCTTGTTTGAAATTGACCTAGATTTTATTGAGAGATCAGCATTAATAAAATTTACCACAAGATATTGTACAGATCTAGCTTATCAATTACACTGGTGATTTGAACTCTCAGAGACAACATAGCACTGCTCAGTCTCATCATGCAAACACTGTTGAAAGTGGGGACATAAACTTCACTAGTTCTCTCCAATAATAAGCACACAGTAAACAAAAATCCTATTCTGTAATATGATTACAAACTTTCAAATACTTAATGGGTGCTGCATTGTGTGCAACATTAAAAGCCAGTATCCTATTTTGTGAAAATAATTAAGTACTGATTCAGTTTGGTTTAGTTTTTATAAATATGTATATCCATGAAAACATTTGACACGTACAGAAGATAAATCTCCCATTCCTTCCTTACCTTCTGTAATAACAAAGGAATGCCAGTTAATTTCCCTGTGATACATGCAACACAGTATAACTATTTTACAGAAATCTCTGTGTATATGCATGAGATTTTCATGAAAAGCTAGTAGGTTCAGCAAAACGAATCCAGCTTTCCTGGGAACAATGGGAGATTCAAATGAAAGCCAAGCCAAATTCTAATTCTGCAGCCCATCACTCAGAAGATGCTCTTCAGAAATGTCTATACATTTGCAATTCTGCATATGTATGTATGTATTTTATTCTATGTATGTATGACTATTCTTTCTCAGAGCTAGCATTTCAATTTTATCAGATTTTAGCAAATAAAGATTTTTAGAATGAAAATAAAATAGGCCTAATTTCTGTCAGATATATAAACAATAATTTATAAATATACCCTTTGAAAATTATTCATCTACAAATTGACCATTGATTTATTATGAAGACTCCATTTGTCTTCATGCAATAACTGTATGGCTCGTGAATAACTTTCCCATGCAATTTGAAGGCGCTCACCTGGTCTCCCACCCATTTATTCATTTCTGCAATGACTTACTGTTCAGAATCCCAGATCAAAATAAACTATGTTGAAATGATGATAACAACTTGACACTGAGATGTTTTTTTCCTCTTTGCAAGTGTATCTTTTCTTCTTTAATTAAATCTCAGATAGCTAAGAGACATTCTTGAAGTAGCAACAACTTTCTCTTTACATAAAAATGAACAATTTAAAACTTAAAATCTTGAAGCTTGATACAGAAATTTAGTATCTTGAGGAAATCAATTTCCCAGTATGTCCTTCTTGAGTTTTCAAGGTTAAATATTTTAGATCAAGAGGCTGGTGTAATTTAAAAGCTGCAGAGTTATTGTAGGTCTTTTTCAGGTTTTCATGGTTTCTTGGCAGTTATTTATGTTCAAGCAACATGTTAAAAACAAAACAAAACAAAAAACAAACAAAAAAAAAAAAACACATAAAAAAGCCACCAATAAATAGTTTTGATATTTTTGAACTTTGGTTAAACAAAACTAAATTTAGTCTGCTTGCAAAATAGCTGCCGATGTTATAAGAAAGCATCTACCTTCTTTAAATCTCCCATGCTTACAATTCATTCTTTATCTTTCTTCATTGCAGCACTCTGGAACAGTCTGTCTGCTCAGAGAGTTTGTGGAATCTCCTCTGGAGATATTAAAGACCCATCTGGAAACTTTCCTGTGTAACTGTAGGGAACCTGCTTTAGCAGGGGTGTTGAACTCTATGATCTCCAGAAATCACTTTCAACTCTTACAATTCTGTGATTCTGTGATTTTATAATTCCCAGAGTTTTACTGAAAAAAGTGTATGATTAAAAATAGCAAAAATAGGTTGTCCTGAGAACAATCTACCAATAGCAACCTGTGCTACAGTATGGAAAAGCTAGTAAAAAAAAAGATTTGAATAGCTTTAGAAATACAGAATGGAAGTTCTTTCCACCACCCTTTCCCATCCCCTGTACTATGTTTAGTGAAGCCAGGCACTCCTTGTGGACAGTATGTTTGAAAAAAAATCTTTCAGAAAAAAATTCATATCCTTATACTGAGTCTTGAAAGAATAGTTTATGATCTTGAAGCCCTTCCTGTTAAACCATAGTCTGCCTGATTTCTTGTCTTTTCTCCCTACTTTTTTTTCCACTTTTCTGTCTGTTTAAGAAAAGGCTTCGGCTTTTTAAAAATGTCTAACGTGTGGATTGCTGTCTTTGTAGTTTTTAGGCACTGCCATGCAAAGCCATTATCACTGTTAAGCCCAGTGGGAGTTAAGGAGAACAAGAGAGAGTAAATATGCATTGCTTTTTCTACGGTGAACCCAAGAGAATTTCAGAATTGCTTCCTGATACTAATAGTGTTTTTTTCAACTGCAATAGTTAATTACACTGATAAAAAAATAAAGAAGCAAGTTTTTTTTTTTTTCTAATATAGTTTCTGCTGAAATGAAAGCTGATTTTGCCATGCTAAAATATGTTTTGTTATCAGTGGTCAGTGAACGATTACTTCAGTGCTCTCTAAGTCATGGCACACAACTGAAAGAACTCAGATATACTATAGAACTTCTGCACTACTGAGGTAACCAAAAGTTATAAGGGAGTGTTCAGTGTCCTAGAATTTATGGCAGCACAACTGAGCAAGTCAGCAGTTAATGAAGTGATTTAATTAAGAGATCATTTAAAAATCAGTTAAGAAGTCTAAGAAGTTTTCTTTTTCTCAGCCTTTTGCACATCTCTGTGATATATGCTTATGTAAGCTGTATTTTTATGTAGGCTTTTTGCACTAATTTTTGTTTTTCTTTGATGGCAACTGGCATGCTGTTTTTCTCTTAAGCCAGAAAAGACATTCTACCTTCCTCTTACATTATAACATTGTGTCTAGATCTCTGCTGAAGGTGTTCTGATCACTCTTCAGTCTGAGCAGATTCAAATGACATCTTTAAGATTTGCAGATGAACATGCTATGTACCAAATAAAGTTAAGGCCACAACTGTGCTACACTGCTTGTTGTTCTGCTTAAGTCAGCTATCCAGCCTTATCTGGAAATCAGTATTTGAACCACCTTGCACAAAAACATGATGGAGCTTATAAATATGTTGTAGAATTTCAGCTGTGGGAACATAAGCATGTTTTTAAAGAGAAAACTTAAGTGACCAGTACACTTATATGTCTAGACAGAACTTTTGTTATGTCTTTTAATTTGACTGAAAGTGAACCAATTCTAGGAATTTACACCACACTGGGATGAAAATATGAAATTAAGGATTTACGAAATTTAAATGTATGAATTTACAATTTCATTGAATGCTTAACAAATTTGAAGTGTATAAAATCCTAGTCTACAGAATTTTACTGTCTAAATAATAACTTGTTTATAACTTAGATTTCGAATAGGACTTAGACTGATTATTTTGGTGGCATATATACAAACAAGAATATGAAGTCCTCTGAAATTGTCCTACTTCAGCTGTGTGGATCTGTTAAAGAAAAATGAAAAGGAGAAGAAAAATTCTTTTGAGGTAAGTTCATGTTTTGACATTTTGCACATTAACAATGAACAATTTTACATTTTAAAATTAAAATGTGAAAGCATATTTGTGAGGAAAAAAATGCCTGTGGTTAAACAATCAGAAGAATTGCAACATTCACAGCACTATACCTCTTCACACACAATGGTATGTATACACAAGATATCTACAGTCAAATATCTCTGTATTATCCCTCCTGGTAATTAAACTGTTTGGCTTGTATGAACTACAGAGCTGATTGCATAGATTCCTGACAGATTCTGATGAATGAAACTGAAAAGACTATTTAAAATCAAATATGAAATAAATAGAAAATGGCTTCCAAGAGAACAAAGAAGCTAAAACAGCCACACCAGGTGAGAAAGAGAGGAGAGCAAGCCTCAACGTTCCCACTAGGAGTTGAATGTGCAGCTTGTTATAAAGAGCTGTTATTCCTATCCATGTAATTCTATTATTAGTAGAGAGGGGGAAAAAAACATTTAGGTAAAATGCTACATATTTTGAAGTAACTACATAGGGTTTTTTTTATTATTTTTTGTTTTTTATATCCTTCCTTCAGATTAATTACAAGGACAAAAAAATAGAACTATATTTAATATATATAAATATTTGTGAATTTCTATGTGAATTCTATATAGAACATTAAGAAAAAAAATCAGTAGAATGTGAGAGGAACTTGTGTAATTGTGACTGTAGAAAATGCCTTGTAGGATCTACAAAGTCCCTATGAAATTGTATTGCTGACCAGGAAAATGTTGTACATGGTCATTTTTAAAAAGGAAAATATTATAGCCATACAAATTTGCGTAACTTTGAGCTCCATGGATCGAACACATTTTAGCAAGTGCTATACGATCCAAAATCTAATTTACTTGCTTACCAAAGATAAACTTAAAAAACAACAACAACAAAAAAAAAGAAAACACATTTGTGAAAGTTAAATCACACCATCAAACAGATCTTCTGCCATCTGTTTTCCCTACAATGCGTTCAAACTACTCATCTCCAGGAATATGGACATGGGAAGAATGACAGAATTATTCCACTTTGTATTGCACTATTCATAATCCAGTGATGCTGCTAGAGCAACATTGATCATGCTCCTCCTCTTTTTCCTAATCAGAGCATGCAGGCACCCTTACTTACATACTCTGAATTAAGGCTGAGCACCAAAGTAGACAAAATAGCCTGTCACCACCTTTACAGGTTAATAGAGCCAGGAATTATACTCCTAAAAATAAGGAATATTTCCCTCTGGAATGTCAGTTCTACAAAGGCACCTCTTAGACTCATTTAACATGAAATCTTAAACAATACACTTGGATTGGACTAATTCCAGATATGTGTACAGACTGGGAGAAGAACTTCTTGAGAGTACCCTGCGGAGAAATATCTGGAGGTCCTGGTGGATGAAAAACTGAACCTGAGCCAGCAGTGTGCTGTTGCAGCCCAGAAGGCCAACGGTATTCTGGGCTCTATCAGAAGATAGGTAGCCAGCAGGGACAGAGAAGTGATTGTACCTCTGTACTCTGCCCTCCTGAGGCCCTCCTGAGTACTATGTCCAGGACTGGGACCCCCAGTACAGGAAAAATGTGGAGCTGTTGGAGAGGGTCAGAGGAGGGCCAAGGATGATCCAAGGGCTGGTTCACCACCTCTACAAAGACTTGTTGAGGGAGCTAGGCTTGTTCAGCCTGGAAAAGAGAAGGCTGTGAATAGACCTCTTTGAAGCCTTCCATTTTTTAGAAGGGGATTATAAACTGCAGGGGAAACAACTTTTTACAAGGATAGGCAGTGATGGAAGAAGGGGGAATGGATTTAAGCTCATGAGGGAAAGATTAGGCTAGATGTCAAGATGTCAGGGAGAAGTTTTTTACAGAGAGAGTGGTGAGGTGTTGGAACAGGCTGCCCAGACAGAATGTGAATGCTCCGTCCCTGGAGGTTTTCAAAACCAGGTGGGATGGGGCCCTGTGTGAGAATCCTTCGTTTTTTGGCTCAAATCTTGCTTCCTGAGGTACTTCTTGTGATAAGACTCTGATTGATTTATTGAGGAGGAAAGAGATGGGTGCTACCATGTGACAATCGACATCACTTTGGGAACATTTGAAAGCCCCTTCCTCCAGAGCTGCTTGTCTCCAGAAGAGAGTGCTCAGGAGTGTTTACTGGTGGAAGATCTGGACTGCAACTAAATAGCTCCAGCTTGGTATGGGAAAACTGGGGAATGATACCATTGTGTCCTGTGAAAAACAGGATGGGCATCCCTGCTCCCTCTTATCCGCTGGTAAGGTCTGAAAGATGGGAACAACAGAATTTCTCCTGACATCTCAGAGCCAGAAGCTGCCACTCCAAGGAGAGCTGACTGAACCACTTTGAATTTGAGCTGTCACTCCAAAAAGAGTTGACTCAACCACTTTGAAACCATTGAAAAGGGGGCCATCATCACCGTGGTCACCATCAACAGAGCAATGCCTAATCACCCACCACTACTGAAGACTGAACTATGAACCACGCTGGATCCATGGTGGTGTCTATCTCCCTCTTGCTTCCTATAGAGAATCCCTGCTTCTTTCCTATCTTTTCTATCACCCTCCTTCCCTTTCCCATTACCCTAATTCATAATAGTGTTCGTACTCCCCTTCCCCATCTCCCTGATTAAGATCTATAATAAACTGGTTGGACCAACATTTGAACCGTTGTTTCTTAATCTCACGCCGGGTATACAGATATTAAAAGAACCTCCTTTTCCTCCTATAAATTGGAGCGAGACACCCTGGGCAACCTGGTCTAGTGCCAGACCTGGAGGTTGGTGGCCATGCATGTGGCAGGGACTGGAACTTTATGATCCTTGGGATCTCTTCCAACTCAAACCATTCTATGATTCCGTGATTCTGTATAGACTTGTGAAAGTCTTTTCTTCATGGAAGGAAGCTTGGGTAGACCATCTGACGCTGTGGAAATGCTAATTTGATATTAATGCATTTTTAAATTGACTACATATTTTGTCTCTTTGCTCTTAATTCAGCATATATGATAGATTATGACGTTAGGAATAAGTTTTTGGAGATATCAGAAAGAGGAACCTGTCAGATATTTGTTTCTAAGAATTTTTGAAAAAGCAGAGTTTAACAGCTGAAAGTAATTGCTATGCAGAGCCTGTTCAGAAGTGCTGGAGAAATAGCCTGATAGCCTAACTGGAAACCTGTTTTTTGGTGAATGCATAGAACCTTTAGTTTATTGCTTCTTTGCCACCTGTTTTATCAGAGATAGGCCAAGTAATAGTTGAGAATGATCCCTGGATATATTTCTTTGCAATAGAGACAGATCTTTCTGTTTCCTCTTACGGGTGATGATTTTTGCACGTCCTTTTCCTCATACACTGTATTTCAACTACACTTAAAATGTGAGATGACTTGGCCTGATTTGCTGACATTAAATAGAATTGAAGACACTCAGAAACTTAGTAGAGATATCATAGGAAGCAGAATGTCAATCTCTGACTTCTTCCAATGAAAATCTGAAATGTTCAAAGTGAGACAAATTCCCCTAGTCACCATAGGATTCAAGGACTAGATTTTGGTTAGAGACAAGTGGGATAGTTCTTTCTCTTAATATTTCTTAATGTTTGTTAGTCGGAGCAAAGTATGAAAACATCCTGAAAAACAGGAAAGGAAGGAGCTTGAGAAACCACTTGAAAGGTTCTATTACTAAACTGTCAAGGAACACATATCTGCAAATATATGAATATGAGTTTTTTCATTTATGGGAAGTATGAAGAAGTATGCGAATTATGAACGCTTTTTAGAAATTGGAGAAATGAAAATGGCTCTTTTATATAGCAGTCATTGACAGGACTCTTTGTAGTTTCCAGAGTTCACATTTATTATAAATTTGGTTTATTGGGAATTATTTTTAAATATTAACAGGTTGTTTCTAAATATTGCTGAATATTTTTGTAAATTGAATGTCCTTTTATTTTCTTCACTTCAATGGTAGAAGTGTTTAGCGTTATGGAATCAAACACTAAAGCAGCAGAAACTAAGAGCTGTCAGTGACTGTCACAGTCAATGTATGACTGTGGAAACAAATATTGTCTTGCCAACAAAACCAGGGATATCTTTTGTTCTATAATTTTAAATTGATATTCAGTCTGAGAGATTTGTTTCTATATGAGTAGAAAATAATATCACTGGCACTGTATAAAAATTCAAATTTCTTTATTAATGCAAGAGATTGTTGCATATGATGTTGGTCATCATATTTTCTGATATTCTTTGGTAATGAGCACTGAAACAGCATTGATACAAATTTTGCCATGTGGGGCAGAATAATATCCTTCCAGACTTCTGTGTGGTTTGAAGTCCCAAATAGTTTTCTGTTTAGAGTTTTCATGGTCTTTCACTGTATAAACATTTTTAAAATGCTTTTTAAAAGTAGATTCTTCATGTCTGGAAAAATATCTGAAAAGGGTAGGAAAGAGAAAGAAAGAAAGAGAGAAAAGAAAGAAAAAAAAAGATGAAGAATAAATACTCGATAGTTGTCTTCAGAGAACCTTGAAGACAGATGATTAAAAATCCTTGTCAGGAAGAGCCAAAGTAGAGTCTGCATGAGCAATCTTAATTCTGGCTCTTCATAGAAGTTCATTACAATACTAATTAATTCAATGACCACATGTATTTCTCAAATAATACAATAAATTGAATGTAGTTTTATATGACCTATATGCACATGCTTACTATCTTGGAATACATTTCCTGTTTTGAACATTTAGTCTGTTTTTTTTTTTTGCTGTCATAATGAAACATGCATGTTTATTGACTATGACTTTGATATAATAACAAGGCTATGCCTGATTTGTAATTCTAAGGTATAATTTCAGGAGCTACCTTCTCTGGCTTTAATCTAGGTGGTTTTGGCTATAATTGCCCTGACGATACAGCACAGGATTCAGTCCCTTGAGTAAATATAAAGGGATTCCTTATGTGCTTTTACCTTTAGGTGTTGAAGTCCATGCTCTCACATTTGCTATTGTTATCTGAATTACTTAGATTAAAGCTAATCTACAGTGCTGCAATCAAAAGTCCCTTTAGCTTATGTGCAGACAGCTCAAAGATTTTAAATTTGACAATCTGGGCACAGATACTTGCAATCTGAACCATACTGGAAAGGTATGCTTTAAATATAGAGGTGGGGTTTGCCCAGATAAATTAAAAAAAAAAGAAAAAAGAAAAATGCAGCAGATATTTGGTTCTGCAAATATAATTAGTATAGATTATAAAAATCAAATGACTGTCTTCCCTCACAAAAAAGAAATTGGGATCATGCATTAATTGACTATGGAGCTTCTTAACTCACATTGGACAGAACATCCATAAAATTAATCCAGATTCTGAGGATCTGAAAGCTAATCTGAGCAAGGAACAAGACAGAGGATGGAATGAAGGAGCCGAGACAATCAGAGTTGGAGAAATTAGGGAAGACCACGGTTGAGAAAAGACAAGGTTAGGATGTAAACCAAAAAATAATAGTAAGGAAAAATGACAGAGTTAGAATAGGGTATAAATTGCAAAGGGAAGCAAAAGACGTCTTCAAAATGTTTACCGTTAGCAAGAGAACAATTTGAAGTAGCTGTTACTTAAAACTCGGTAAATCTGTATTCTATGAAAGTCTTGAAGAGCTGAAAAGAACCTGACAGATAAAGCACAAGTTAAGGTAATGGGTACCTAGTTAGCCTAGAGAAAAATTATGAAAAATATGCAAGAAAACCTAATTATGGTTCTTTTAGATGGTTTCTTGGTGTTTTGTATTAATGCAGTTTTCCTCACTGAGTTTCCACTCAGAGTGTTTGAGACTCTTCATAGCTCTAACCCAGCTGTGCATTATGGGCTCTGTTTGCCTTTTCTAGAGGAGTTTGCAAGACTTGGAAGATTTCATTCAAGCTTTGAATCATGTACATTTGACTGTTTTCCTCACCATAAAATTCTGATACAATAAAGAATCTTGCTGGAATTTTCTAGTACAATGTTACTTCTGAATTATGCTAACTCTTCTCATCCATCTATTGGTTTGCAGAGGACACTGTGGCTTCAACTTAATTAGGTTAAATAGTTCCAATAAGAATTAAGAGATAAACTGAATGGCCAGGGTACAACTAAACAAAAATACAATGTGATAGGTGAGTAATTGGCCGATGGGTTGATCCCAAAGGATTGTGGTGAATGGAGTTCCACCAGGCTGGCAGCCAGTCACTAATGGGTTTCTCCAGGACATCATATTACAGCCAGTTCTCTTTAATGTTTTTGCATATAGATTGGATGTATTACTAGAAGGAATTTTGATAAAGTTTGCTGATTATACTTAATTGGGAGAATCTGTTGACTCTTTAGGTGTGGAGAGGCCTTGCAGAGAGATCTAGAAAAATTGGAGAGCTGGGAAACCACTAACCGCATTAAGTTTAACAAAAGAAAGTGCTATATTCTGTACCTGGGAAGAGGCAGCCCTGGCTGTACTGACTGGAGGATGAAATAATGGAAAACAACCATGCAGAAAGCAATTTGGTGGGAAAGGATTTAAAGCTATTAGAGAGCATCCAAAGGAGAACTATTGAGATGTTGAATTGTCTAGAGAGGAAGATATATGAGGAGAAGCTGAAGCTTTGTTAGCAGAAATCCTTTACCCAGAGAGTGGTGAGGCACTGGAACAGGTTGCTTAGAGAAGTTGTGGATGCCAAATCCCTGGAGATGTTCAAGGTCAGGTTGGATGGGGCCCAGGGCAGCCTGCTCTACTGAGTGGCACCTCTGCACAAAGAAGAGGAATTGAAACTAGGTGATCTTTGAGGTTCCCTCAAACCCAAACCATTCTATGATTCAATAATTCCATGATTCAATGATTCAATTATTCTATGATTTAGTGATTCAGTGATTCCATGATTTTGTTGTCCATGCAAGGATAAAATCATAGGGAAACTCGGCTACTTTCCTGAGTATTTGTTGTGGCTTTCCTACACTCATTTGCATGGATGTGGCCTGCTGACAGAGGACAAGAATGGAGGACCAGAGTACAGTTACCAGATGAATATTCTTCTTATATGAAAAGTATATTTTCATCCATGAAGGCATGTCTAACAATACCATAGGCCTATGGTACAAATTAATAGCAATTCCAAATGTAGCAGGACATCTTTGATTGCCACTCAGTTTGTGATATAATGCCAGAGCTCATTAGTGAGTTTTTCTTCTTTACTCAACCAAGCAGTGGAATGCATTTTCCAATAATGAATGATACCACTGTTGCATTAATGAATTTCACTGCATTGATCAATTGCCAAATTCAAATTTTGACATAGAAAATGAGAATCTTTGAGGGAGGATAGCAATAATCCCTTCAAGTTCCTGCTGTTAAGAGAGAAAGCCTTTCCCTTCTCCTTATTATCCTTTTCTACTCATCTGCCAGTTGATTGCTCTTGTGCTAGAGACAGGAGATAAGAATTAATAGCTTGCAATAAATTTTCTCAACTAACAATTAAAAGGTGAAATTGTTTTCATTTGTGCAAGTGTTTACTTTTGGGTTTAGAGGGAGGAGTTCATAATACAAAATTCTCAGAAAAAGTCTGTATTATAGAACGTGAAGAAAAAATATCTGACTTAGAAAGAACCTTGAGGAAGAGTCATGTTCATCATTTACAGCTCCTTTTTTCGGGAGGAAAATTGGAGAGAAGGAAGATTCTAGAACTCAGTGCTCTGGGGCTTGTGACTTCTGAAAACTGTTAATAATAATAAACATGGCTTCAAATTGGATAAAATCTCCAAGATGGAGTTTCTCTCTTTTGCAGTTCACTCTGATCATTGAAATGGAAGCTGCTGAAGCACTGGAATGTAACATACAAGCTAATTTCAAAACAAAGACCCATGTTTGCAGTTTACAAGATTTGAGAGATCTGCAGAATCTTTGTCTCAGTCTGACTTTTCATTGTCATTGTGGAGGTAATGCATAACATTCTTGCACCACTTATAGGGCTGAGGCCTCACCTCTCTCTTAATTCTTCCACATTCCTTAAAAAAAAAAAAAAAAAAAAAAAAAAAAAAAAGCAAAACAACAACACTTGTACAATTATTAGTTATTTATTTTTAGATTTTATTTCTAAAATGAGAAAAAAATTGCAACCTTAAAAATGTCAGGCAGAGAGTGAACCTGGAGTTCCTGAAAGTTAAAAATGTGGTAAAAGATAAATTAGAATGGACATTCTGACATCTTAGAATAGAATAATTTTGTAGGTAATCAAATTGTTACTATTTTCCTTACAAACAGATAACACTGGAATAATCAAAGTATTAGCTGAATATTAGATTTATGGGTAGCAGCTGTTTTCCTTTTTGTTTGGTTTCTCCTACATATACTTGGATTCTGTAGGCTAGAAAATTGTAACAGATAAATGATAGCTGCACAGCGTAAAATGCATGTATTAATATTGAAATTGATGTTCATCCTTCTTTAAAAGAACAAAGTAAAATCCTTCAAGTCAGATTTCTCTTTAATTTTGAAACGCTTCACTTTATCTTCATCTCAAAGTTACTGACCAGCGCTCCTAGTGCAAATAGAAATAAATCATTGATCACTGAAGAAATTTGGTGAGTTACACATCTTCCTTGTCCACCTGTTCCAGTGGGCTGTCTCTGCTTTTACAGCAGAGATATCTTGGCAATGAAACACACATGTGAATGCAATCTCATAATCATGAAATACAATTTCCTTAACATTTTCAACAATATATGTTTACAGGTTTCTCTCCGAGATGCCTTGTTAATATATTCACCCAGCATTTGCTCAGGTGATGGCTAGCTGAAACTTTTAGGGGCACTGTTGATTGCTCCCCTGTGGTACCATCTGCCTGACTTGACTTGCAATGAAATGTGTGTTTTGCTATGCTCAGGTGTCTGTAGTTCAAACACTTGCTTGTATTTAGCTAATGGGGGCAGACAAATCTTTCTGTAATATACAGTACTTGTTTTCTCTTGAGTCATGTGCCTCACAGAGGCACCAGAAGAGAATATCCCCCCAAATACAATCCAATCAAAAGGAATTAAAACAGCAGTCTGTATTAGTACTCTGACTACAAATCACAGAAAATATTAAATAGTAGAAATAGTAAAAGCAGATTGCTGAAATGAGATGATACAATTGAGGTTTGCAGTACGTGCATGTTTGTTGCTTCATAAGAAAAAAAGATGATGCTGCCTGAAGCAGAATTTTCTGAGGTACTTACCACTGTGGTAGCTAGGCAACATTACATTTAGCAACATAATAAAATTAACTAAAACATTCAATTTTTCAAGTACCATCTAGTTCCTTGTTTTCCAGGATATAACAATTATGTAAGAGAAACTGAAAGGAATTCTGTCATGGTTCACGCTTCAGCATTTTATTCTTGTCCTTGACCCCCAATTATATCGATGGGAGTTTGACACTTGGGTGTTTTTGAAGGTTCCATTAGGTGTGTCTCTGAATCTTCAGATATGAGACAATTTTTAAAACTGACTTGTAGGCCATATAGCCCTCTGAGAGTTACATTAAAAATAAGTGCTTGGCTACAATTGTTATGTTGCATTTTGACATACTGTAGAGTAAGAAATTGTTAAGAGTGGTGAGCTAGAGGTGTTCAAGGCCAGATTGGATGAGGTCCTGGGCAGTCTGGTCTAGTATTAAATGGAGAGGTTGTTGGCCCTGTGTGTGGCAGGAGGGTTGGAGACTCATGATCATTGAGGTCCCTTCCAACCCTGGTCATTCTGTGATTCTGTTAATTTGCAGCTCATCCTGACTACAAACTGACATGTATTAAAATTAAAATTAAAAAAAAAAACAAAAAAAACCACGTTTTTAAGATTCTTATATCTCCTATGCTGATTATGTGCTAGACACTTTGGTTGCAGGTATTACTGGTCATAATTCAGTTTAAATAAGTGCAGCTTAATTGGTGGGTACACACACTTTGAAATTTCAGGTGCATTTGGATAGTGTACTTGAAATATAGTACAGAGTTTTATTTACTGAGGATGAATTTACCTTCTTATAGTCTTTGGATAAAAACTGAAGTTGTTGAACAGAAATTCTAATGAGGTTAAAGTTGTGAGTCTATTTATCATTTTCAAATATTTCTCAAAACGTGTCTGTTTTCTCCCTGTTACAGGACTTCATCCCATCTGAGATGCACTGTAATGAAAGCTTTTGCTGCATAAGTAAATATGACTTTTAAGAAGTGTTATTCACTTATCCTGGATTTTACTCTTTGTGATAGTCCCTAACCAATAGTGAGAATATTTCATTCAGTGTTAAAGAATGATAGCTGACAAAAGTTCTCTTAAATCCACCACTTGCTCTTCAATTTGCCTTTATGTAGATAAAATATTTTTCTTTAAGGAGATGTCATGCTTCTTTTTGATAATGTATTTTATTAAATGTAAAGCAGTGAAGTTAAAGGTCTGGTTTAAACCAACAAAAGCAATGAAATTTTCCACTTTGTTAACTTACTCCATATGCTTAGTTAATGCCACACATAATAGAAAAGTTGGCAACTGCTCTAAAGCCATTGCATTACTTTTACAGCCAGTGAAATGGTTTGAAAAGATATACTGAAGTGTTGGAGCGTTCCACTTTTTTTTTCTGTTTAAGCCAATATCATAATTTGTTTAATTTTTTTTTTTTAAGCTACTTATATACATGCTTGTTTTTATCACAACAATGCAAAAAATGAAAAATCTTGGTTTTGTGCCTTTTTTTAAAGTCAAAGTCGAACCCAGTGGATTAAATCTGATTGGAAAAAAAGAAAAAAAAAAAAAGAAGAAGAAGAAAAAAAGACCATGCTAGCCTTCAACACAGACATGAAACAAAACCAAATCCATCTCTACAGCTTTGTCTGTTTCTTATCTAAAGTCTGTTCCTTGCACTTTGATTTATAGTTTAAGATTTTATAAGGACCTGTTTCTTTTAGATTAACTTATTGTGATACTTTTCTGCTAGAAGCCCTTTAGAGTGGGGTGGGTTTTTTTTCAGTTTGGCATCTCTTTTTCTTCTTTTTATATTCTATCTCATGCTTTTTTTTTCTTCTTCTTTGATACCTAATTTCTTCTGTTTTCTTTCTCATGCCTTTCTTCCCTCAGTTTTATTTTTCCTTCTTCAGCTTGAATAACATTTTTTATCTTCCAATAAAGTATTAATTTTCTGTATAGTTCTTTTCTTAGAGGCAGTCTTTCTATCAGCTCACTTTCACCAGCTAAAAAGTTTTCTGCTGTGTCTAAGGGATGAGATACGCACACTGTAAGGGTGATTTATCCCACCTTTCTGGTCAGTAGGCTGTGAAGACTCTCTTACTCATTGTCTGATTAGTGAAAATACTTAAATAGATGTCTCATTTTCTAAAGACTAGAGGTGAAAAATATTTTTCTAATTTGGCAAAGAATACTTTGAAGTTCAAACTAGTAAAACAGAAGGTATTCCATGTTTCTGATGTATTTTTCTAACATGGCATTACCCTATCCTCTCGCAATTTCAGCCTCTTTGCTGTAGGCTCAATAGACCTGTGACCACGTGGTCTTTAATGTCTGTGTTGGTAATACCTAGTCAGTAATCAGAATATCTTTCTCAGAAGTGATTGTTAACTTTTTCTAAACTTGCGCTTCTGCCTAAGGTTTGGATAACACAAAGAAAAACAACTCAACAGCAAATAAACAAAAATCACACCTCACTGTAATCCTTGTCAATGTCACTAATTTCTGTCATGACATTAACTCTCTTCCATGAAATTAACTCACTTTTGTTTTTGTTTTTGTTTTTGACTCAGATCTAGGATAGGAATAAAAATCATTAATCAACAACTAAAAGAATTCCACCACCAAATTTTTACTTAAAGATAGATGAGCATAAAACTGAATGACAGTTTGATTTCAACATTTTCTGCGTGTTATTTGTTGCTGTTATTGTTTTGTTTTGTCTTTCTAGCAAGAACAGCCAAGCTGCTTGATGCTGCTTTATGGCGTGGCAGCAGGAGGCAGGGGGCACTCAGGACAACTGGCTTGGATTATGCAAAAGGTTATTCCATACCACATAACATCAAGGAGAAGGCTATAAAACTGCGAGGAGTTGCTGGGTGTCATTGAGCATGTGGTGAGATCTTGCATTCCCAGTGGGCTGTTTGTTGGCAGGCAGCTTTCTGTATTGTTAGCTGGGCGTTGGTTACCAGGTGACAGTGTTTGCATTTCAGCTATATGTATATATTGTTATAGAATGGCATTTTTGCTTCCATTTTACTCTTTTTTTCTTAGTAACTGGTTTTTATCTCAACTTGAGTTCTTTTTTGTTCCCGCTTCTCTCCCTCATCCCATTTGTTGGGGAAGTGAGTAAAAGGCTGTGTGATGTTCATCTGCTATGTAAACAGAATAATATGATGGCTTGGGTTGGAAGGAACCTCAGAAATCATCTTCTGCTAAATCCCCTGCCATTGGCAGAATTGCCACCCACTTGGTCAAGCTGCCCTACTACTAAACCTGGCCTTGAATGCTTCCAGGGAAGGGACATCCAGTGCTTCTCTAATTAGCTTGTTCCAGTGCCTCCATGTAAAGAATTTCCTTCTGATTTGTAATTTAAATTTCTATTCTTTTAGTTTAAAGATATTTCTCCTTGCCTTAAAATGTCCTTTAGTACTAGAAGGGTGTGGTGAGTTCTCTGAAACTCTTCCAGGCTGAAAAAGCCCAGTTCCCCCAGTATTTCTTCACAGGAGAGGTGCTCCAGCCCTCTGATCACCCTAATGTTCCTCCTCCAGACCCATTCAAACACTTCCACATCTTTCTCATGCTGGGGGTCCCAAATCTGAACATAGTAGTCCAGATATGGTCTCACAAGAACAGAGTGAAAGAATACAATCACTGCCTTCTCCCTACTGACTACCCCTCTTTTGTTGCAGCCGGAGACATAGTTGGTCTTCTGGGCTGCAGGTATACACTGCTAGCTCATGTCAAGCTTTTCATCATAATCTGCTAGTCCTTCTCCACAGGGCAAGAAGTAATTCTCCCAGTTTGTATATATATCTGCAACTGCCCTGACCCAGCTGCAACATCTTGCTCGGGACCAACCTTCTGCAGGTACTGTGTCTTATGTGAAAGCCCCATGAAGATGCTTTGAAAATCTTTGATGTTAATGTATATAAATCCTTCTTTGCTTTCTGGTTCAAAGCTTGCTTTCCGAGGTATTTCTTGTGATAAGACTCTAGGAGATGAGAGATGGTGTTGTTTTGTGGCAATCAACATTACTGTGTGGACAATTTTACATTTGAAAGCATTTCTTTGGAGCTGTTTGCCTTCGGATGAGAGAGCTCAGGACCATTTTCTGGTGGGAGATCTAGCCTGTGACCAAATAACTCCAGCTCGCTATGGGAGACTGGAGGATGATACCATTGTATCCTGTGAAGGCAAGATAGAAGTTGATACCTCCCTGCTCCCTCTTATCTGTTGGCAAGGCCCGGAAGATGGGAACAAAAGGAGTTCCTGCTGAGATCCAAAAGCCATAAACTGTCACTCCAAAAAAGCTAACTCAACCACTTTGGACTTACAGATAAGTTTGTACTACCATTGGAAAGAAGTTGCCATCATTGCCATGGTCACCGTTGTCCTCAACAGAACAACAACACCCCATGACCCACCACTACTGAAGATCAATGACTGAACTATGAACCGCACTGGATTCATGGTGGTGATTATTTCCCTCTTGTTTCCTACAAAGACTCCTTGCTTTTACTTCCTATCTTTTCTATCACCCTTCTTCCCTTCCCCATCACCCTGATTAGGATTTGTAATAAACTGGTCGGACCAACATTTGAACCATTGTTTCTTAATCTCATGCCGGGTGTACAGATATCAAAGAACCTCCTCTTCCTCCTATAAATTGGAGCTAGGCATAATGGCAGTAGGATTTTTTGTTTTTTCAACAGAATCCCCATCAAAAGTGGGATTCAGATTCAGATTATGTCTCCACTTAAATGCCTCCATATTGATCAGATATCAAAGCTTCTGGTATGACCAGTGGACATTTAGTCAATCAGTCAAAGTGTTAATAAACAGCAGCACAACTAGTTAGTAGATATCTATGTTAGAATTAGCCAAACTATGCTTTCAGCACTTTCTGACTGTAGTTACTAGATCTCCATTGATAACTGGAGCCTTAATACTAGCACCTTTCTTCTGCAGCATACTGTAGGGAAATTAATTGGTAAAAAAGAAAGAGATAAACAAAAGCTATAGAGAAATATGGGTGAACTTAAGGAGGTTCAACACGGCAAAGGGGACTGGAGCACCTCCCCTATGAAGACAGGCTGAGGGAGCTGGGCTCATTCAGCCTGGAGAAAAGAAGGCTGCGGGGTGACCTCATTGCAGCCTTTCAGTACCTAAATGGAGCCTGCGTACAGGAGGGGAATCAAGTCTTTGAAAGGGTAGATAACTGCAGAACAAGGGGAAATGATTTTAAGTTGAGGGAGGGAAGATTTAGAATGGATGTCAGAGGGAAGTTCTTTACAGAGAGAGTGGTGAGGTACTAGAACAGGCTGCACAGAGAGGTTGTGGATGCCCTGTTCCTGGAGGTGTTCAAGGCCAGATTGAATGAGGCCCTGGACAGCCTGGTCTAGTATTAAATGGAAAGGTTGGTGGCCCTTAAAAAAAAAAAAAAGGTCACATAATCTCTTGCTTATTTAGTCATCATCTCTTGCTCCAGAGCTAGAGGATCAGAGATTATTATTTTAAAAAACTGTAATAATATGTTTTTTTCTTCTTTTTTTTTTATTACTTTGCCTCAAGCATCAACAGCTGGCAAGAGATACGACACTGGATTAGATGACATTTTTTCTATTCCACCACAGTCATTGTATGTTCTTAGATATGGCTGACTACAGATATAGCAGATTCTTTAATAAAATATATGAATATATATTTGTAAATGATATCAATTCTTAAACCACAACAAAAAATCTATACCAAAGAGAAAAACAAAGCAAAACAAAATCAAAACAACAAGAAGAAAAGACATCAGATTCTAATAAGTAGTATATTAACAATAATATAAGACTGAATAATTTGGGGACTAGTATGTGCCCAGTCTTATATATAATAAAGCCATAATAGATCTTAAAGTGTCTCCTAGAGCTTGTCATCAGGTCAGAAATGGAATTATTTTAAAACACATGACGCACTAGAAGAATATGGTTTGCTTACATGCTGTTGAAAACCCTTCAAACCCATTCTCTATCAGCGAAATATTTTTAGTGTCAGAGGTAGAAAAATAAAAATGCCATTTAGGATAGCATTTGAAATAGTGAAGCATTAATCTGACAGTAAAATTTTTAGGAAAAAAATAATAGGATATACACCACAGTGAAATCATGTGAAATGTTTTAGATTTAACAGTCTGTCAGGATACTAAGATACTGATACTGAGGCCTCCTGACGACAAAAATTCCTGATGGGGAAACTTCTGTTAATACTTTAGTGACTTCCTTCCAGCTATTCCATCTTGGCAGAATCTTGAAACAGTTTCTGAATGCCATTCCTTGAATCAATGAAAAGGTGCCATAAGCATGTTTACAGAATGTACTCTTGTCCTTGGTTTCAAGCATATGGTGTGATAAATACAGTACCTGCCATATGGAGGTTGGATATCACAGGAAATTTAACTCATTAGCCATATCTCCACTTGTGATTTGATTTAATATGCACATACGTTCTGCATATTTCTGCAGTTGTAACTAAAAGTAGGACACTTAAAGTCTGTCCTTAGTTATTCTACAGTGTCCTCCAAGAAAGTTCCCCCCCTCCAGCTGAGCAAGGAGGAGTTCCAATAACACTGTCACAACTGGAAATCACTCTTTGCAATAAATCATGGCTATTCCATACTTTGATGCAGTGAACATAGTGAAATGTGTTCAATTTTTTTTTTTCAAAGCAAATTCTTGCTACAATTGACATAACAATATTTTGTTCTAATAATTCTAAGAACAAAAAAATGTAAACAGCTGTGCTGAAACAGTCATATATAGACAAGTTTTTAAACTGCTCCTTTTATGGCAATAGTGTCTTTAGCTTCACTTTGCGTATGATGGGGTGCTACAGATTTTTGATATGTCGGAATTTTGTTTTGGCTGTATAGGAAGATTAGAGTATGACATAACTGTTCAGTTATACACTCTCATTATTCTTAAAATTATGGTTCTTTCCAAGAAAATGTTCAGCCTAGCCACATTCAGAAATTTCTACCTTTTTTTACTTGGCTGTATATTAGAAAAAGAAAAAAGGCTAGTAAGTCTGATCATACATCTGACCACTGAAAAGGCATATGTATAATAGAAAAAGGTCAAATGTACAAAATATCATAAGCAGCATTGCTACACCATTGCTACACTGGTGTGATCAAATTTGTAAAAAAAATTTAGGTAAAAAAAAAGTTTTTTGTTTTGAGGAAACAGATCAGGAAAAAAAGTCAATGTTGCAATGATTGAATGGAGAATCCCTCCCCTCTCCTCCCCTCTCCTCCCCTCTCCTCCCCTCTCCTCCCCTCTCCTCCCCTCTCCTCCCCTCTCCTCCCCTCTCCTCTCCTCTCCTCTCCTCTCCTCTCCTCTCCTCTCCTCTCCTCTCCTCTCCTCTCCTCTCCTCTCCTCTCCTCTCCTCTCCTCTCCT
>NW_024962263.1:62328724-62388724 GCF_019238085.1 Lagopus leucura | reverse complement strand
ATAGGTACAGAACTCAGACTGTGTGGTCTTAATCCATGGCCTCTATCACAACACATTTCACTTTCAAGAGCACCCTAGCTCACTCAGGCTGTTCGTATTCTGCCTTATTGTCTGCACAGTGGAACTCTTCCTACTGCATATTTGCATGGTTTGGATTTGGTCTGAAACTAAATGAGTGACAAAAGTCTAAAGTGTACATGATCAAATAACAAACGACCTTATCAAAGCATGTACAGACAGGGAAGCAGAGTTCATTCTGCACTTGTAACCTTAACATCATTTTCTGACTTGAAGTGATTCTCATTTTTTTCCATATTTCACTTAACTCTGAGTGTAGGGAGTAAAAATATATTGAAAATCTTTTGAAGACACACTGAAAAACACAGAAATTCCAAAAGATTTTATTGATTGATAGACATTAGAATTTTTGGTTCATTGTAATTTTTATGTGTTTAGGTTTATATATAATACAGAGACAGAAAGTGTCATGCTATGTATATGTTTCAAGTCTCGCCTTCTTCCATATGCATCTTCATTTACTGTACACAAAAAATTAAAAAAAAATAATTTTAAAAAAATAAAGAGAAAAGGCAGGACAGCTTTGGATTCTGTTTTACTCCCAGTGGACTCACACCTAGTCAGAATTCCCTGTGAATTTTCGCTGCGCTACACACACATGCACAGAACCACAAAGAATTTAAAGCAGACAGTTACGACATCAATTACAAAATTCACCATGAATTCATGCAAAACCTTGCCCTGGTTCACACATCAACACCAATTTTACTTAGCCACTAAGATGCACACATGAGATTAAGACTACTTCATACACCAAATTTCATATTTTTAAAGAAATATTTATTGTTACCTACAAGATTTAGGAACCTAATTCTAACTTACAGACAGTTGAGACAGGGTTTATTTACAAAGAAGAATTATATCATACAAGAATGTCTATTTTGAAGTAGCTATTGCAATTCAATTTCATTTATTTATTTTTGAGGTAGAGGACACAGAAACTGTATGACTTCAGCACATTTGAAATTAGGATTTTACTTTGCCCAATTTATGTCTTCATTCCAAAATAAGTCATGATATTATAAAACTGGTAAAATAAATATTCAACATTAAATTTCTCAGGAACCCATGTTCTGAGGGACAATTTTTATCTACAGCTATTCAGCATCTTCACTGATAATCTGGCAACATATTACATTTTCAATGGCAAATCTTAAAGGCCATATAAGAATTGGTGAAGTTCTAAGGATGTGGACACATTAGTTTTACTAAGTGATACAGATTCCTTGTGTAACTGATGTAATTCAAACAGCAAACATTTTATGGCAGAGAAATGTATAATCATACATATAGAAACAACAAAAAAATATAGATTCATAGGACTGGATGATGTGTATGGAAAACAATGACAAGCTAAAAGATAGGAATAATGGTAAGTAGCTGGTGGAACATGGTCTACCTGTATGGTTTAGCATACTGATTGTAGTGGGTATATTTCCTTGTTGTATATAGAAGGGAATAATGAGGGAAATGTTCAACCTGGTTGAGGCAGATAATGAAGCAGGCCTGAACATATCAAATGATCAAAGTCCTGTGAGTCAGCAGCTCTTAAAATAAAAAATACATATATTTGAAGTGGGATATTTTCTTGCATATTCATGGTGTCTTTGACCATAACATGTTTTGAGAGTAAAACAATTTACATTCTAGATGGAAAGAGAATATGAGATTAAATCATAGAATCATCATAGAATGGCTTGGGTGGAAAAGGACCTCAAAGATCATTTAGTTTCAACCCTCCTACCACGAGCAGGGTCACCAACTACTAGACTAGGTTGCCCAGAGCCACATCCAGCCTGGCCCAGGGATGGGGCATCCACAACCTCCTTGGGCAACTTGTTCCAGTGTGTCACCACCCTCCATGTGAAAAACCTCCTCCTGATATACAACCTAAACATCCCCATCTCAGTTTAAAATCATTCCTCCTTGTCCTATCATTATCCACCCTCATAAAAAGCTGTTCCCCCTCCTGCTATACATTCCCTTCAAGTATTGGAAGGCCACAACGAGGTCTCCCCGAAGCCTTCTCTTCTCCAAGCTAAAAATCAATTTTGTGAAAGAATGATTAAGTATTATAATGCAAGTAATCAAAATAGAAAATGTAAATTTTTGACCATTAATGATTAACCTTTTAATCCTTGAAGAAAGTAATGTGTTATGCATATATATATATTTCATATTCTCCAATATTTATAGCAAATACTTCTGGATCAAGCTACTGAATCAAACTTCTCTTCAAATATATGAAATGTATAACTTCTAAGTGGTCCAATGATTTTCAGGAAGGAACTTTCTCTCTCCACTTAAAGACAGACAGATTCAATTTATAAGTCACACTTTATCGGGAAAAAAAATAACAGATGTTTCCACAATTGTTAAAAGTAACACATCAGGTTATTATACCCAAAGAAGATTACAGAGCAAAGATATTGTGGTCTTTTGTGGGGTACTTTTTCTATCTTTTCACTTTGTGCTACTAACAGCTATGTGAACTAATTGTAACTAATTGTGAAACAGCATATGGTGTTTCACAGTTCCTCTTGCACAGGCAATCAGGTGGTGTTTCTTTTGTTGTATGAACATTTGACAGGGGAATAAGAGACAGAACACTCCCCCAAAAACCATGAAAACGAAAAATAAATAATAGAAAAAAAAAAAAAAAAAAAAAAAAAAAAGCCTTGCAAAAATAACTCCCATCTATTTTCCAGTGTTTTAACTGAATGTTAAAATGAAATAGATTGAAAGATACAGTGTCTTTTTAACCAAGCATTAAATACCTGATCGATGCCTGAAATGGTTAAATGGAATTTTATCAAGAAATGTAATTATAGTGTCAACAAAAAGCCTAATGGAGAAGTAGTACCAGTAAGAGATTTTAGAGCTCAAATAAATAAATAAAAAATAGAAAATATAAACAGAGTCCTAACCATAAAGGACAAATAATATACTCAGATATCACTAACACAATTATTTGGTAAATTAAATGTAACATAATGTCAAAGTAAATGGAAGAACAGAAGGAAAAATGTAATTGATGGAGCAATAAACTTTATGACACTTGGTGACGGCAAGTCTCTGAAATAAAAAAATATACTTAAGGAGGGATGTGTTTCAAAACATAACTTGCAAATTTATTGACTTTCACTGAAACAGTAGATAACCACTTCTCAGGTCTTTTTTACCACATTCAGTTGAGGATGTAAAGAATAAATGTCAGAAAACAGGACTAGTTCTCTTCAACCCATTTTTCTACTTCTTTAAAGCTGCAGGTTGTGAGGAATCATGAAAGAACTTCTGAGGACTATACTGTTTTTCTGAGCTCATAGATAGCTTTACAGTACTCAAATATGTCTTTTATTTTATACACTACTTCAATTTCTGTGCAAGGAAGTAGAATTTACCAGTAAAAAATATTTTCTTCCTTCCTATGCCATGCCAGTGATACCTAGTAGTTCTAACCCAGAGAAACATTTGTTTCAAGATCCCAGCAGGAGTTCTCTAAAGTACAAAGGCTGTTTTAATCCACCAAACTAAAAGGTTCTTCTGTATTAAGCATGTGAAGGGTATGAAGGAGGTCTAGACCTCCTAAGCTTCTATTCTGTGATTTCTAGGCATTTCAATGGAAATCAGCTAAAATGTAGAAATTGCAAACTGTTTTAAACTAACATATCCCTGAAGAAATAATTTCAGTTTAAAGCTCTAAATTTAGCATCTTGCCACCTCAGAACACTGGCAGAATGGCTCAAATCTCTTTATATCCATGTTACCATTCACATTTGTACTTCGAGACTGTTATTCCCATCATTTTTATGTCTTGAAGAAAGTATTTCCAAAGCACTTCTTCATGTAAAGTTACAAATTTTTGGAACAACAATTTAAGCAAGAGAGTTCTTCAGGAAAGGCAAAATTCCTAATTCTTAACATCACTGTGGTTGCAACAGAGGAGAAAATATTTTCTGATTCTTTAACTGGGCTTGTAGTTGAAAACAGCATTGTAGAAACATGCTGGCAATGCTTGAGAATGCAGAGCAGCATCAGCAACAATGGTAGGATGGTGTCTCAATCCTGTGAAAAACATTAGGGGTGTAGAAGGGTCATCAGCCCCATCCTATTCCAAGTAGGCAGTGTGCTTTGAAAGACTGCAGAGAGACTGCAAAAAGGAATAAATTCTGCATTGGTTTAAAACAGTGTATCCCATCTATCATATGTGCTAGGCAGCTTGGCTTTTTCACAGTTTAGTCCACCAAAATTTATTTGATAAGTTCTTTCTGGATTTACCTGAAAAGATTATTTGTTTTTACAAAAATTAAGTATAATTACTTTTTTACTATATTTTTACATGACTAAAAATAATAATCTATTGAATTATATTGCAATTAAGTTATAGAGGGCCATAATATAGAGTAGTTCTAAAGAATGTGTACAAAAAATTGACCACTTAAAATGAAGGAGCAGAAGCAGATTAAGATCTATAAAATTTTCTGAATTCCCATATTCAAATTTGCTTACTTTTATGGAATTTATTTTTGTACTATGACTTTCAGCAATATGTTTTAATAGACTGCAAGAGTGAGCAAAGAATCCTCCTATGAGCAGGAAATATCTGTATCTAAGAGGAGAATTGCTAGTTTTACAGAGAAAGCAAATACTCAACTGCTTAAGAAATATAGAATATGATGCAAATTAATACATATATATTTTAAAAAGATAAAGTAATAAAATGTTTTTTTCAGTAAGATCAAAGAAAAGTTGATTTTGTACTTATATTTTCCCCAGACATTCGTTTACAAATCAAAATAACAATAATCCATTTAGATAACATATTACTCTTTGTATACTTAGAAATATTGCTTACACTCCTTGCTAAAAAGGTGTTAACGAATGTCAAGTAAATATCAGTTGCTTGGGCACCAAAATATTTGCTTCTAATACATATCCTAAATACAAGAGATGTTTCAATTTTATTCAACTGCTTCTACTCTGTAAAAGATTGGACAGTTGACAAATCTGAACCATATCTGTCTCTGCCCTAAACACAGAGATAAAAGCTGTACCCAGAGCAAGACTTTGAGACACTTTGCCATCTCCAACAGAGCTCAGAGGAAAACGTATGCTAAAACAGAATACTCCCTTAAGGGCACCATTTTCCTCATGGCACAGTAAACATAAAATGTGTTATTTTGGTAGGGGCATTTTTTGCTCTTGTGAAGTGCAGCTTTTAAAATAAGTCATCAAGACGCACATGGCCATAATAGCATCACAAAGGGGGAAAAAATAACACTCTCTTCCACAGTTGTTAAGCCCTGCACCCCCAGTAAAGCTAAACTGAACAAAACTAGCTCCATATTTTCAGAATTTTAAAAGACGTAATGTGACAGTAGCCTACAGGTGGTAACATTTTAAGAAAAGTGCATAGGAATGAAACCCCAGAATACAAAGTACATTGACGGGACAAAAAACTAGACCTAAGGGAAGAGGAGGTACATGCCTCTACTTAACACAAGACCTAGTGTCAAGCTCTTCAACTATAGCAGGAGACGGTCCCTCCTAAGGCTAAGTGCCTTAAATTGAATATGCACATTTTCAAAGCAGTGCTCTCTGGGGAAAGCCTCATGAGGAAGAAATAATGACTTATTTTATTTTCAAGTAAAATAAAAAGTTTGATTCAATATACAGATTTTTTTTTTTCCACTCCTCTTTGATCTTTGAAAAGCTCTGGGTAAACACATCTAACAGTGCTCAGCTGTGTTTGTTTAGCTTAGGTAGCTGGAATTTTATAACAGGCATTTGGAGGAACAATTGGATTTCTACTGTAGTTGTTCTGAAAGAGATTAAACAGAGTCTTTTCCAGTTAAATAGGATCTCAAAGTAGAAATTTAACTCTTGTAAACTTAGATTGGACATAATCTCATAATCAGAACTACTGATGACATTTTCTGGAGCAGATTCCAAATTCTGTGTTGATCTGAGAAAAAAATACAAACTAGTAATATACTCAGTTTTTAAAGCATGTACTCACGTATCTCTATATACTCATAGATCTTTAAAATGACCAGCAGACTACAGAATTTCTCCCCAATCTTAGTTATATATGCTTTTATTATTCCCCCCCCCCCCCCCCCCACACACACACACAGGTCAATAGTTTATATTTAAAGAAATCTACACGAGTAGCATTCACACACTAGGCTTTTGTAGTAACTGCACGGCTTTCTAGAATACATCTGATAAAAATATATAAAAATGAATATTTCAGTCAGGAATATATTCTGAAGAAGGAATCATTTTCAAAAAGCAGAGGTTCTGAGATAGCAATATGGTGTATATGAGATGTGTATGCAGGAACATGCATAAAACAGATTGAAATATGTGATGTAGAAAGGTTTTTCTGGCAGTAGCTTGGAGTGCACTTGTAAATCATTTCCTCTTTTTAGCACTTAGTCAAGTGTATGAAATGCTGTCTTACCATCGTCTGTTGAGAAAATACACAAAGCACATTATGTATATCCATGTGAAGGTACCTATACACGCACAGTGAAGTATAAAACATTTATATGTAAACCCATATTACAAAAATTTTGTTTATATAAACTTAGCTTTTCACATAGCCAGAAGTACATCCATGCAAACATACGAATATAATTGTATATTTATCAATTGAAATAGAAATAACATATTATGTGTGTAGTTAGTTCTTGTAAAGTATATTCAAATCTCTTGCATTAAAGATATCTTTGATCTTTTTATGGAGTCTGGCTCAAAAGTTGTTACGCAGTGAAAACAATCCCTCCTTTTAGTAAATGCTGGTGCTGAACCTTTAGATGATGAAGATCTCCTCAGCCTTACCTGCTGTCATTTAAACTAAAGGACAAGGTGAGCACCTCCATGTGAAAAAAGAAAGGATGTGTCAACTCAAGTTCTTCTGGGGTGATAGAAATGGGCTCTTTCTACTTCACAATAAATGATGTAATAGCTTTTGTTAAAATCAAGTGTAGAATAATAGATTTATCAATGGATCTGAGTTCCCTATAAGTAGATTCTATTGTTAGGATGAAATGTTTACCCTGCTCATAACATTGACCAGATCTACCTTGGCACTAAAAGAACCAGACTGTCTTAGTAGCAGATCCCTAGCTGAAACATACGAAATCAATTAAAAAATAATTAGAAAAAAAAAAAAAAGAAAAACCTATAAAAACACAGATCTGCATCTAACTTGCATCATTGACTTTAGAACAAATAAAATGAACTTTGAGAAATGTGCTAAAGAGGAATGAAGAAAATGAGGAAATAGAAAAAAACACATAAGCAAGTCAAACCCTCACAGAGTTCAATTTTATGCGCGAGCTTCCTGTTTACAATTGCTTGAATTTAGTTTTGACATCACTAGCTTCTTTTAACAGTAGTCTAGGAAGTCCAAAAATCTTAACTGAAAGCTTGTTTGCAAGATATTTTAGAATAGAAGGAACACTGAACAAATACTCACAAATAGTTTGTGAGAATGAGAATTACTGCTGATAGAATATGTTAAACTAAAATACAGATTTTCTATAAAATGGTACAGATCTCTTACTTTGACTGCATTTAGTTAGCATATCAAAACCAAATTCTATAATATATTTTTCTTCTCTGTTTTCGAACTGCTTGAACACGAGATATGACCAGATTTCCAAAGTCAGCTGTGATTCTGTGATAGAGTAGACTTCAACTGGAAGGATAGAAGAAATTTTAGCCTGAGCTCAATTGTTTCTATCCATAACCTCTCTCTCACTGGTGGAAGATAATGAATCATTCTGACTAATGCTTTCAAGAGGAAAATAGTCACTGCTAAAATTGTTCACATATATTTGGGAAGAGCAAAGAGAAAATAGGAACTCTTAGAGATTGCTAAATCTGGTGGAGTTGAGGTTGCTATAGTTCTGCATCCCTAGTTCCAGTGAGTCTGAGTGTGTATTCCCAAAAGACACGTGCATGTAGAACACAAACAGCTGGCCACATAGGTCAGCACAAACACTCAGCACTCTCACAAAAACAAACAGCGCCAGCAGGAATTATCCTGTTCCCTTTACTGTCTGATCAGGATGAAAGACTGTTGCTAGGAAATATATACACATAAGTATAATTTGAATCCCTCAGCAGCTGTGCTTAGATACACAGTCTACCCAGTAGCTACCTTGGGCCCCCTCTCCAGTGTCCGGCACCAGAACATGCAAGATCTGAAACTGCCGTCCCACTCCAGCAATTGGAACAAAGACACAGAATCACCGAATCACAGAATCACAGAATCACCCGGGTTGGAAGGGACCCCAAGGATCATGTAGTTCCAACCCCCCTGCCTAGCAGGGCCACCAAACATACACATTCAGATCAGGTTGCCCAGGACCCCGTCCAACCTGGCCTTAAACACGTCCAAGGACGGGGCATCCACAACCTCCCTGGGCAGCCCGTTCCAGGGCCTAACCACTCTCCTAGTAAAGAACTTCCCCCTAACATCCAACCTAAATCTTCCCTCCTTCAACTTGGATCCATTTCCCCTAGTCCTGCTGTTATCAGCCCTTTTGAAGAGTTTACTCCCCTCCTGGGTGTAGGTTCCCTTCAGGTATTGATAGGCTGCAATGAGGTCACCCCGCAGCCTTCTCTTCTCCAGGCTGAACAAGCCCAACTCCCTCAGCCTGTCCAAGACTTGTGCAAGACTCCTTGCACAAACACACATGCACACCGTGGATCTCCCCAGTAACTGTCCATAGACAGTCACTTGTCCCTGGATCTCTTGCACTCTAGTTTCCTCACACATGCACACACACAGAGGCAGAAATGCAGAAATACACATATGTAAAAGAAGGCTTTAATTTCCACCCCTGGTTCTATGGTCAATTTGGCATTTGCCCTGATCCCTGTAGAAGTTAACCCCTTGAAATGCCTTAGCCCCAGGGCCTGAACTGTGGGTTCTTTTTCCTCTCAGTAGTACTTCCAGATTGATATTGATATTCACTAGGGACCACACACTGATGTATGAAATTGTCACCGTCTTCAACTGTTGACATCCAGACACAGATCCCTGTGGCCTATAGTCCAACTCCAGCTGGTCCACATACACACATATGCACTGAATAGAGAGCCTTCTAACTTCCTTCTTGTTCACTGGCAAACCACTATTATCTCCCACTTTCTCTGCCCTTGGTTATTTCCCTCAGCATCTCATATTAAGGTCTGTACAGCCTTTCAGTTGAATGCTGGAGCTGGACATCCCTCTGACCCCTGTGGTTGAGGTTTCCTCAGAAGCAGGGTCAGGCAGATACTCTTCTCTGCCTTCTGCTTTGGTTACTGCAATTTCCTCTTCAGCCCCTATGCCCATGGGCTTGTGGAAATGGGACTTTGATTGGCTGATCGTTCCTCTGATGGGTCTTGAAGTAGCCTGACAGTGTACTATTTGGGCTCCCACAAGCTGTTATTTCTTCCTTTTGTTCATGTGCAAGTCTAGTCTTTTTTTATCACAAAACTTGACATTTCAGAATGCAATGCAAGGAGCCAAAAATTCATTATTTCTGTCATGACACACTGCTTCCCAAACAACCTTGGACCTGCACCACAGTTTACAGGTTTACAAATATTATCATTATAGATCCCAATGTATGCAATTAATATATCTTTAACACCTGTATGATCACAAATTGATGATTAGGGAGAATCATGCATTTATTCTGTTACATTCAAAGCAATAATTGGTCTTACTTATCTCATAGAAAAAAGTGATGTTTTGGAGGGACAGAGGATGGCTTGGAGTTTTGGCTTTGAAAGCCTCAAGATCTACACAGAATAGAAACAGAATAGAAAACTAATGCAAGGAACAAAAATGAAAAAAGGTGTTAAAAAAAAATCAACATCATCTACTTAGCAGATATCCACAACTGATTCTAATTTAAATATTCATGATTAATACAAATATGTTGAAGCAATTCATCCTGTAGCTAAGAAAGACATAGATGATATGGAATTTCACATCTGAAACAGAGTTACAGTGTGTTTGCACTCCTGAACTTTAACACTATGGCCATTCAGCTTAAGCTGGAAATTCAAGACTCAGCAGCTCAAAGGAAAATATGTCAGCACTGCTGTATCTTCCTCTTGCATCCTCCAAGATCATAATATCACCATCAGCTTTATCAAGATATATTTTTAATCAACTGGATTTAATTAATTGATATTCATCTTACAGACAATATCCTTTGCAATTCTCCATACCAAATAGATCAGAGAAGACAAAGTTATATAGCAAGGCATCAGTGTTCAAATGTAGGATGGACTTTGTCAAGTATATACGTCACTCTGAAAGTAATGCCTCCTGTTTATTTCCATGGAAACTACAATAGATACTAAGATTACAGTGACTCTATTTGAAACTCTTCGAAACTATCCTGTCAGATTGCCCCTCTGCTGCCATCTGTCAAACAGCAACAAAGTGTAATGGAATATTGGAAGGAAGGTTCAACCTCTAATGCCATACTACCAGCATCCATCCGCTTCTGACATCATAGTCCAACATAATAAAATAGGAGGCGTTACATTCTGAGCCCACATCTGCATCAGTCTGAAATAATGCATGTATTTATACTATGCCAAATGTCACTGATCCCTATCTCCTGCTACTGGATCATAAAAAAGCTTTCATATATATATATATATATACAGAGAGAGAGAGAGAGAGAGAGAGAGAGAGAGAGTTGTTGTTGTTGTTGCTTTTGGAGTACTCCAGATAGCACTAAGATGTAGTACTTTAAAATAAGTAGAAGAGTATTTATGAACAACATGTGAAAGGTTCATCATCTTTTGTGCAAAATATTTATTTTGTGAAATAATGAAAAGACCTGACCCAGTGCAATTTGCATCTAGTTGCTAAACAGAAATGAGAAGTTTATTAGAATTAATGAATCACTTCTCATGGGATTCACAAAGTTTAGAAAAAGATGCATATATCCCAGGATTTTTAAAAGCATATCTATAGCATAAGGATGCTTATCCTGGCATCTCTGAATATGCCACAGGCCTTACAGATAACTTAGAAATGATAAAATACTCCAAGTGGGGAGCCAGTGTATTTTTTACTTCTTGGTTATCCCTTGGTGCTAATCCAAATGATTAACATCAAGAAGTTAATGCGGCACTACCACATGCTATATAATGGTGCCAGATTAAAGGCATCAGGGTGATATAATTATTACAGTCATAAGAGAAAGATTTCAATTAAAGGTACCAGAGCAGCATGCCACTAAAAACAGCACAGCAGCATACTAATTAAACTGCAAAAATCCACTGAAAGCAATGCGGCTTATGCTATTTGAGGTAATGGAACAGACAACGACAAAGCATAATGATATCTTAAAATCCAATAAAATAATGCCAATAAAATTATGATACAGTATATCATCACAATAAAGAATAAATTCAAAGGTTATAGAGTTGTTTTCTGAATGTTATAGACATTTTGTGAATAATTTAGTGAAAACTTTGAGATAGAATTTTACTCTTTATTGCAAAAAAAAACAACAAAAGCCTTCTGAACCATCCTTTTTCCATGTTTAAATGACATAATAACTCTTACAGTATTTTTCTTTTCTTAGCTAACAGAAGAAAATAATTATTGATTGTTCACTGTAGAACCAAAACACCAGAGCAACTGTTAGACTGAATGAGATGCACACAGCTAAATTAGAACGTGCCAAATTATGCAAGCCAATGGAAAAGTCAGCTAAGTGAATTATACTGTCTTCAGTTTATCAGTTTGGAAATTAATTTGTATTTTAGAAGTTGTAGATCACTAAGAAGGCTTTATTAAGAAGAAATTGAAAATATGGTTTATAATTTATATCATGAACAGTTCAAACCTAGTGATATGATCTGAGTGATATAAGCTGAAGTTTTGACTAAATAACATACAAAATAATACAAGAACATCATATGAAATTTCAACATTTATGAGGTTCCAACTTACTATTCAGAAAGATAGAATATCTTCAGTTCTTTCCATCATCAATGACAAATGAAAAAAATGGCTGTTTATCTAATAATCAAACTGCTGATAGTTGTTTTCAGAACCAAAGACATGAAAATGGTAAGCAAACATACTGAAAAATCCTAGAGTCCAGGCAGGAAAGTCTTTAAAGTTAATTAGAAAAGCTTTCAGGTGATTGCAGGCTGGCTGAAAGCTATGGGTTCTACAAGCACTTCCTACAAGTAAAGAATGATTTTTAAAGTTAAAAAACTGATTTATTTAAGATGGTAAGTGTAAATGCAGCAGAGCATCTTTAACCAAATGCTATTTATTAAAATTACTGTGTCTTTCTTAATAGCTAAAAAATATGAGTGCTGCTAATTAATGCCTTCTATTTTATTATTTATTCCTATTTTATTGTTTATTTGTAATATTGTATTTATTTGTAATACTATTATTTGTTCGCCCACTGTCATGTCTTTTAGTTGTTGACATCCATGAAGTCAGTGGCAGATAATGGTACTATGGCAGTAGAGGTTGAACCTTCCTGCCAAAATTATATTTTATTTCTATGTAACAGATGGCAAGTACCATGCTCAGCAGTGTCCTGCAGTAGGGCATTTGGAAACAGCTGGAAATGGCTGTGTCTAATATGGGGCAACTCTGGCCTTTCCTTACAGAGGCTACCCTGCAGCCCTCCAGCTACCAAAGCCTGTCCATGTAAACCCAGTACAAGTTCTTAGACGAAATCAAGTAAAATCTTAAGAAATAGAATTCAAACATTTTTTATAGCCCTACTCCTCAAATGATTGCTTTGTTGATAGCAGAAGGCCCAGCATGTTAGAGAAATATTTTTAGACTGCTGTTAGAACTACCACTTAGTTAACTGATGTTACACCTGAAAGAGAATTAAGTGACTTCTGAAATGTTAGCTAGATTATCATTATCACAAATATCATTGTTTCAAGTAAATATCTTCTTCAGCTGTACATGTTAGAAGTATGCAAAAAGTAGTGTAATCCATACCAAAATGCTGCAAAGAAAGCATATAATTGGCATTGTAAAAGCAAAATACCATGGTAACAGTTTTTAGTATACTCGTATCTACAGCAAGGTTACCTTAAAAAAAAGTGACTGTTAAATCAAAGAAATAAGATTACATATTATCTCCTCAGATGACATGAGTTTGCGCCTTGGTTGAAGGGCTGTCTCTGTAAGGAGGACACTTCAAATACTTCTAGTTTGGTTCCACATTCCATGCACAAAAGTAACAAAATTTTCAGAAAATTTACAATAATTTCTTAAGAAGTGCTAGAAGGAAGCTGAGAGTGATGTCTCAGAAACCTTTGGGTCAGGTGATTTTCAATGTTACATTCAATAATTACTTTCTGTCATTACCTTCAATCATTACATTCAATCACTTCAAATTCAAAGACAATTCTCACATCATATGAGACCAGAGATGTCTCCATTCTCTTCTCACTCAAAGCAATGATAACGAAAAGGGAGTTACAACTAGGAAGTACTATCATCTTTTCTCTTTCTGTCCTCTTAGTGCTCTTTTATTTCTTACTCTAATGCCCAAATCTTCCCTTTGAACTTTGTTCTCTTATGTCCAGTTTCTGTTATTACATCTACCCTCAGCTTTGTCACAGACTTAACCCCCCACTAGTCTCTCTGCAAATGTTCCTACGTGAAAGTTATTTTATATTTTAAAATACTCTGAAGGCTTCTGTATTTTCACTGAATTCGGATAACTTATTTTGTTTATAAAGCAAAATCCAGAACAAAAATTAAACACATTCTGAATAATAAGTTCTGAGAAAAAAGAAACACTTCATCATCACGAGCACAGGATTTATTCAAGGTTTTCATACATTTCTCTACAGTTTATAGTGACGTTATAGTGACAAATCATTTCTATTTTTTTGAGTTCCAGCATGCATCCATTCAAATGCTCCTTGACCTCCGTGACAGTAGTTGTAACATGGGATTTAGAGGTGGTCTGGTATAAATCAAGAGGAAGAAAAGAACTGATAAGAATTGAAAGGCTTATCTGTTTTCCTTCCTGGAAAAAAGGGCAAAGCAATATGGAAAGACGGTGACATGAAAGGAATCAAGTGAGAACAGCCAGAATACAGAGACAACATACAAAGTAAATCCTACAGAAACTGGGAGATCTAGAACAGACATTGTGCATGCTGTTCCAATTTTTTTACGAATGTGGTACTTAATATTAAATAAATAAATAATGCCAATGGTGAAGGGAAAAAATACAATAGTAGAGCTTCCATACATACGGATGTGAAATTGCTTTTAACCTTCAAATAAGCGATGGATGGTGGTCTCTTTTTCCCACAGATATACCTGTTAACAAGCCTTGATGTTTAAAACTTATGGCAAATTAAAGCTGCTTGAGTTGAAATTCCTGTAATGTTTATTTCATTGAGCTCCCATTATAAGAAATTCTTCTTTGGGTAGGATATATTTCCTTCTTCATTTTCCATTTAGTTGTGCCTGCTATTTTTATTGCAACTTCAAAAACAGTTGAGCCTTTTTATAAACCTAGTATAAGTGGCTTAAGAAAAAACAAAGTGAATTTAATGCTTGAGGAACACTCTAGATTAATGGGTCTGGTTGAGACAGTAGTTTTCAAACAATCAACACAGAAGCTACAATGCAGATAACATCTCCATAGTTTTCCTATGCTACCTTATTCTCAAATCTCAAGTCTGTCTACAGGGGCTTACTTTCAGTGATGAGAGGCCAGTGAATTGTCAAAGCACATTAAATTCTTGACATCCCTGCTGGAATTGTAAACAAAGGTACAGTTCTTTCAGTAAGACTGTTGTTCAGCATTAAACACATTTCATGAAGAATTTTATATTGCATTCCTGCAGTTTAAAAAAACTAAAAGTCTCTCAAGACACCAAACTGTCTACAGATGGTAAACATTTAAAATTCTTCCATGATTTCACCTGTAGAAAAATGAAAATCCTATATTTTACATTATACTGTATGTTACAGATCTACTGAATCAAGGCCTCACTGATTACAGAGGGAAGAAGAAAAAGTTAATATTTTGATTCATAACTAGTAATGATTTGGATCATTGTCTTTCCCTTTCAAAGATATAAACTGATTGTTCAGAGGGAAATAATTTTCCCATATATTTGATGTGTTAGTTCATTTGTGTCTAAATAATTTCTAACAGGTACATTACATTACAATTTCTAACTGATACATTAGATAAAATGGACCGCAAAATACCTACCGTTCATAGCAAACCTTATGTTTTTGTTCAAGTAAACTAAAGAAAATGAAAATGGAATCTCTTCCATTATAATTTTTAAAATTAAAATCTTGAAAGAACTGTATGAACAACAAAGATAATTTTGTAAAGTGTCCCTCAAAAGTTTTATTCCATGGTTAAAACTAACTAATATTTCAGAAACCTACAGAGAAATACGCAGGATCTTACCTTAAAACCTTTTCCTTTAGAAATAAACAGAATAATGTAATAGCTACATCTGAAAATAAAGTAATATTTAACAAGAAAAAAATGCACTGTTTCAATGATTTAGTGAGAAAAGCTACAATTATGTATCCTTCATAAATGATATCATAATTACAGTGCTTTATCTGATTCATAGAAAATGATTCAGCTTGAGACAAAGGAATAAACAATAACGAAACTCAACAATCTAAAGTTAAATGACTAAGATACTCAATAGTAGTTATATCTGCACAATAGATGTTTCTTTTCAAAAAAGTGAAGAAAATACTCTGGGACTGGAAGGTTTAGGGAAGTGGTAATGAGATACAGAGCCTTTCACCTCTAGGTCATTGAGTTCAATTGCATTTTGGGTTGCTACTGACTGAAATTTGCTTCAGCTGATGGCTATTCAATAGTCTATTGTGAAATGAGTTGGAGATCTCAATACCATCCCTAGTACAAAAGTAACCACAAAACATGTGGTAGTCAGAGCAATAACCCCTGCAGTACATGTGACTCTTTTACCCCATGTATTTCAAACCAAATGTGAAAGGCCCCAAATTTTGGTGCAGTACAGGAGTTACTCTACTCCTTCAATTCTGAAACTTCAATTCTGAAACAATTTCACCCAAAACAAATTTTGTTTATAATTATGCATGAAAATAAACAAAGCAAGAACGATTGTCTTGTATTATATTTTCATTGGAAGTCTGATGATCTTATATTTCTCTGTAGAACTCCTTTTCTACATGTTTCCGAATTTTGCACTGTTCATATTGCAGTGTGCAGAGGTATACCCAACCTGAGCAAAGAAAGGTTGGGAGATTGTGCAGCTGGGCAGAAATATGCCCATGTAGACTAAGATTAATAAGATCTGCTGCACTCCTCTCACTGTATTTCCTATACAATTTCAGATCATAAATTCTCCATTGTAGGTATTCTCAGGGGTACGTTGAAAATTTAAAGTTGTGATGAAAAAAGTTGAGTTAGGAGAGCATAAGAAAGAGTGGAAGGACAAGAAACCTTCAAAAATTACAGACTAAAGTTGTCATAGCTAGGCTGGAGAGAAAATAATTCATCTAGATGGTCATGGCAATGTAACTTATGTGAGTCACTTAGATCTATTAAAATGGGTTTTCACTGATTTGGAGTTGTACTGTCTTGACTACTTTACTCTTAAGTAGGTCTTTTTGTTCATATATGACATTTAGACTCTTTGCCAGGACTCTTTCAGATGTTTGTTATAAGTTATGAAGGATTCCCAAACAATTAGTAATTTTAATATCATTTTTGAAGTTAATTTACAGTGATCTCATGAGAAGAAACAGCCTCAAAGTATGAGTCTAAATGAAACAAGGAAGTAGTGAAGTATTACAGTCTGATCATAATATAAATATTAATTGAGCATCTTCAGAGAATAAAAGGAAAAAATAAGTGTCCATTTATTATCCCTATGGTTATTTATAAGGGTAGAGAAGAACAAACTTAAAAGGATAAATGAAGAAGATACCATCCTGGGGAGAGAACACTCAAGTCCCCATGACTGTGATGGGTTAAATTTTAATAAAAGAAGTTGCAAGATGTGGCTCCCTAAACTTTTCCCAAGACAAACTCAAATGAGGGCTACTAATGAAGACTAAGTCAATAGATGTTACCTGACGAATCAGAAGAGCTAAGAATGATCTTTCCTGTTGCTTGTGTCCTTTATAGTCCTTTATTCTGGTTTTGAAAGCTTCTGTTAAAAAAAAAGTGTATAGATATTTTGTACTATTTTTTTCCAGGTTATGGAGATAATTCTGAGTAACCCAATAATGGATTAACATACTGATCCTTCACAAGCTTCAACCATTACTTATATATGTATTTTTGTTATATAACTTTGGCCTTTACGACATCTGAGATGCCTCCAATTTCAGTGTAGACAAATACTAAACATTAGAATTCTATTTTTCTGATTAATTTTGTAGGGCATCTAACTTAGTATATTTGCTTGGAACAATATTGCATGGTTCATTTTGTTTCATGATGCTCCCAAACTACTGCATATTAATTTGAATTACAGACTACTTTTAGAGGAAACTAAAAATCTGTTCTAGATCTGCCTCACAGAATAGAACAGCTTCAAATAGGCTTCACCCCACAAAGTTTGAAGGCAAGTAGCAATTACCCTACATGCTAATATTGAGACTAGCACTTTTTCACCTCTATTAATTTCCTGGATGATGGTACAGAAAGCACCATCTGCAATTTTAGAGACGTTTGAAAAAAGCAGAGCTGAGTGGCTGGGACAGCACAACTGTTCTACCACAAAAGGGGATCTACATAAGGTGGATAACTGGGATCAAAGAAGTCTAAAACCACTCATTTAAAAAGTTATTGAAAGATACACTTTGAATATCTACTACAATAAACTTAAAAAAAAAAAAATGTTCATGAAAGAAAAGTCAATCAAGTTGTATTAAATATAAGAGCATAGTCAAAAATTCTGTTTCTAAAAGACTGCCAGAAATTGCTAAGAAATGATACTGGGCAAAACGCAACTATATCCTGTAGCTGAGTATTTGCTACACTCCATTGCTCAAAGACAAGACACTGTTCTTCTTAGAACTGTGGTTCCACCTTGTACAGCTGTCCTTCCACTCTCAAGTCCATCAAAACTTGAATCCACCTACGCAGCCATCAGTGAATATTTACATATTAATATAATAAACATCTGTATGAATTTTATAACTAAAAATCTTAACAAAATGACCATTATTTGTCCTATATACTTTGATTTACTGTGGATTTTACAGTTTCCATAATGGTTTTGTTCATTGCTGAGATGATAAAATCATTATCTCAGCAGTATGAGTTAGATAACCCCAGCAGTAACAATGAGTTACAGGAGATATGGCAGTATTCAGTTGATGCATACAGTTAAGTAATTTTTTAGAGAAGATATATTCAACAACACGGTTTCAATAGAAGAATTAATGTTTGCAGACATTACAATAGGAAAACGGAAATCAAATAAAACTAGTGTATGTCACTGAACCAGCTGCAAGCCTTACCCTCACTTCTCTTCCTTAACATGGGCAGATTTTTAACTTCTTTAAGGAAAACCTACAGCTAATCAAGAAATAAAAAAAATATTGATACTAACAGTGAAAATTTGCTTACATTCCATTTCAACCTTCAAAACTGTAGTAAAATTAGAAAACAGACATTTTTATTTTAGAGAATCTTATTCTAGATACATTTAACATTAGCATTCATGCTAAATTGAAATTCCTTTAGCAAAAAGAAAAATTACAAGACTATTGCAATGTATTAACAGCTGCAGTAGAACAACAAAAAAAGTCCTTGCTGAGCTGCCAAGCTGCATTTCCATAAGACTACAGAAAGACAATTTACTTTCATATATAAGTGACAATTTTAAAAACTCAAAACTCAAAATCCTTGACATTTACTTTAATTGGATCAGAATTTAGTCTTAAAAATATACATGTGCAGGCCTCAGTCAAAGAACAATAAACATCAAGATACATAACTTCATTCTAGCAGTTTCTTTCTAAAGAAGGAGCCTCTATTCCATATTATTGCCATTCCAGCTGATTAACTCTTACATGTCTATTCCATTTGCTTTAATTTAAATTTCATTAAATCTAGTTCTTACTGAGTTCAAAGGAACTTGTATTTTTAAACACTTATGCCATGAAACTGATTTGTTCTTATCAATATCATGGTTAGCTGTGTCTGAGAATGTGAGAATGTCTTTCATAAAAACTACATTCTTGAACATTATTTTCACATAAACATTATAAAGATAAATGAATTATTATACTACTCCCAACCTCTCAGTTTCCAGGGCATTTCCTTGAGCATACTGTGGTACATCTACATTTCCACCCTTCTGATTTTACAGAAGTAAAATCTTTACAGTCTATGCTACATAACTACTAACAAACAAAAAAGAAATAGTGATCTACAAAATTAGTCATTTTCTAAACATAAAGACTATCATGATGCACAAGATGAACCTGAATGCTTCCTGTGGCAATTTAGATTATGTTTAGATTATGTAACATTTAGTATCACCATTAGACACTAATCTGTATTTCCACACCTATCTTAGTAAATTAAACTTTGCTAGGAGGCATTCCCAGACACAGAGGGCAAAAGGCACTGCATCAGTACTATGCTGTAATGTTTTATTCTAAAAAAAAAAAAGAGATGACAAGATGGAAAGTACCTACAAGGAATTAATCCCATGCTCATATCTACCTCCAAATTATTTCCTGGGAATGGTTTGCCAGGGTGCTAACTGGCAAATTGGAACTAGGAATTTTTAACTAACCAACCTTTGATTTTAAATAAGGTGTTTGTGTTACTTTAATTAGGCCTTTTCCATTGGAATATCCCTTTCTCTAGCCCTTTTTCTCTGAAAACAAATAAACACAAAAATTGAACAAACAAACAAAAAGACATAAGAAAGCACATTTCCCTCTTCTGATACATCACTAAGAGGAAGGTATAAACCTGAATGGGCAAAGATTAACCTTTATGCCCCTGTTAATAACTTGAATCAATTTCAGCCTACATAAAGGTGCAATCATTCCTGCACACTAATTACTATTGAATGCTGTCTTCATGTTATTGCTGACAAATCATTAGTTGTTTTTCTTTTCTGTTGAGAAGTGTTGAGTCTAGTAAGATCATTTTATAACTCTGATAAAAAACTAAGCTTTACTATAAATTCATTCCCCAGAATCTTTTGAAGAAGTTCAAACACAAGATAGAATATTTGAGAAGTGATTTAAACTTTTTGAATTGAAAAAGTCTTTATTAATATTAATGTCTGCAATACTGAATCTAAATGTTAACCTAGTCAATACATATTCAGTGCTCTAGATAATTATGGTGTTTTTCCTCAAAGCAATAATAGAAACTAAAATTGACAGCTGGGGACTAATGAGAGTTAATACTGAGGAAAGGGAAACTGAGATGAAGACAAAACTGCAGGTAAAAGTTATACTTTCTGTATGACAACCAAGGTTAAGAGAGAAATTACATGAAGAAATTCAAAGCTTGCATGACCCAAAACCACAGGAAAATACAAGTGAAGAATTGCGCAGACTGAAAATAAATAACCGTTGAGAACAAAGGACTCAAACTATGTCATTATTAACTGAACAAAATTCTTATTAATAATTAATACTGGCAGTTTTGTTAAAAAAAGGACTACAGAATCTGGCCCTACAAAAAGAAAGAAGAAAATTGCAAATGTGTGAATTGGTATAGAGAGACCTCAGCTTTCTTGTATCTATTATTGAGAACTCTGCTGTTTAAAGTTCAGTATTTCTATATGTGCTCTGAAATCTCAAACATTAAACTTGCTGCCTTAACTTTGTTGTGTAGATTATGGTTATAGATTCAAGTGTAAGTTTATCTGAGGAAGTGCATCCTGCATCATCTTACTCCTTGCTCACCTTTTTTCCAGGATGGTCTACAGATCAATCTATTCACATTTTTGCACTTAACTGGAACTAAGAAATGCAGTCATCTTCATTATGGGCATTGGCCTTTTTCATATCATGCACAGCCACAGATACTTCATTAGGGTCTAAAACATTTATTCACACAAGCTGTGATGTCACAATGGCTGGTAAACATTGAATCCTTTTGCTCTTTGTGTTCAAAAATATAAACCAAGTACTTGAGGTGTCTAGCCAAGCAGTGCTCATGTGAAGTAAAAGACAGAAGAAGGTAAATATATCTTGCTCAGTAGATCTGCAACTCAAATCTTTCCTGTTAAAGAAGAACAAAAGGTGTCTCATTTGTATTTTTTAAGATTCCAATCCCTAGAAAATTTAGATAGCATTTTGAGAATTCAGAATGGTGGGTAGAGGGACATATGCAAAAGCTTCCCAGAAGGATAGATATGATTAAGTTACAGAATGATAGGGAGAATATGAGACGAGGTGTTTGAGACTATTGGCAGGGAAGAATAAAGGAAAAACATCCTGATCCTCTTTTTGTATGTTTTACATGACTGCAACTGCAATAAAACAAATCTTTTCAGATTTGAGGGTGAGGATGATATTAGTAAGCATACCCTTTCTATACTAGCAATATGTGCAAGGATATAAAGGACACAAATATCTACTCTTTAATTATTTCAGGAGGAGGTTTGGAGGTTGAATTCACTGTAATACAGGTGTACTCACTGTTCTGATGAGGAATGAGCAAGTACAAACATTAAAATTATTGGACCCTTGCTAAAGGAATGCAAAGATTGCATGAGTGCTATCTGCAGTTCAATACTTTCTGATTTTAGAAGTCTGATTTTGAAGTGTTGCATTTGTTAGTTTTTAGCTGTTTGCATTTAAATGAATACAGTAAACTGGAAAAACATGAAATGCCATTTTGCATTCTTCTTCATTAACCATTTTTTTTTAACAATTGAAATCACTTTAGATCTATCTGGTGAATAAAGTATAAGTAGTTAAGATTAATACATCTCTTTTTTTTTGTAAAAAGAGAATTCACTTTTAAAGATTTTTTTTTCCCCCACAAATCGCAAAACTAGATATCTTTTACTTTTGAGATGATTTTTTGTTTATTCTTAAGTAATTATTATTTTTAATCTCAGGCCAGCAAGCTGTCAAATATCTACCAAGCTCTTGCTAACCAAACTTCAGATATGACAAGCTGCTGATTAGAACTGATCACTCTCCAGCCTTTTTAGCTGAAGAGACTGCTTTGTGAAAACTCCTTAAGCTTGAAAATATTTCAGTTTTCTTTGAGCATTATGAATTTAGATGCTTCCTATGCATAAGAGCAACCATATAATTTTTTTAAAATAAAAAACATTTTGCAATCAGAAAGCTCTAAAAAATATTTTAAGAGTGAAATAAAGTTTCCAAACATATTTTCATAAGTCTCTAAAGCAAAGTTTCTTCTATTTTGCTACAACTAGAAAAAGTCAGCTAAAGCATTTTATTTATATAATATAGTATATTAAAGTTGTCAAAGCTACTGAACATGCAGTTAAACTATGAGCCAGCTGTAACACTTGCAAGATCAAAGCTGGCAGTCTGCAACCAGATCATGGGTCATAATTTGAGTGCTACTAATTTCTATTACAAAGGCAATGGATAAACTACATTTTGAAAAGCTTTTTGCTTTACTGGCAGGACAGATTAGGCCTTCAATTTATTCTGGGATGGTAAATGTAGTTGTTGCTATAGTAACTGTGTATCTCTTGAACAGTAAATAATTGTGTTAAATGGCTAAGTAGCAAATAGGTTTGTGGCTAGTCTGGTGTAAAGGAACTTGACTATGCTAAATTTTCTCATGATCACCTGCACGGTGGCTATGAAATATTACACATATGACACAGAATTCTTTCATAATCAGTGTCTTTTCAGAAATATTTATTTTTGTGCAATGAATAAATGAGTAATTTTTTTTTAATCTCAAAAATTGAGGATGAATATCTAATGTGGACTTTTGTAGATATATTCTACAGTTTTCTCCAAGAAGATGTAATGGGAAACTATTGAAAAGACATCAAAAGATTTTGTGAGAATTAAATCCTTGAGTTTAAAGATTGGACCAAATAATTTAATTGTGATTTGAACAACCTCAAAAAGCCGTGTAAAAATCCATGGACTTTTTCTCTAGTACATGCCTTCATTAGAAAACTGTTTATTACTGTTACAGGCAATTCATATTGTATATTTCTATAGGCTTGGGAAAAAAAATATGTATTTATGTCCTTAACCTACTGTCTACAGCCTCCAGTGCTTATTTTCTATAAATGGATATCTATCATATGATTTGATGATTCTGTGATTTAATTCAGTACTATTAACTACCTCCCCCCGACAAACACATACACACACACAAAGACAAAATGAAAAGAATAAATTTGCAGTACTACCTTTCACAAATATAAAAGAGAGATTATATTTTTGATCCCACAAGTGGTAGCTTTGTGTGCTAATGCTTATGAACTAAAAACTTAAGCAATAATACATTGGATCATCAATAAAGGAGAAGGGAAAAAATATACATATATATATAATATATATGTCTGTTATTAGATGACCATTCCCATGTTACATAGCCTGTTGTTTGTCTGTAATGGACAACAGCAGGTTACATTGCATACGATGGAAAAGTGCATTATAATTCTTAAGCAGTTTAAGAGAGACATTTACTTGTTATTTTATAATTTATGAAAAATGTGTTTATTCAAGCTTAAAAGAACATACACAAGATACAGCAGCAAATACTTCAAATATATTTTCAGAGATTATAATCTTATTACACAACTAAATTTAAACCCTTATTGTCAGGATGTTTTAAAACTCTGAGAGATTGCTAATCACAGTACATTAAAATGCACACTACATTAAATTGCAGTAGGGGAATGACTTTTTACATGGTCTAATAGTGATAAGACAAGGGGGAATGGCATGAAACTGAAGGAGTGAAAAAATAGACTAGGTATTTGGTGGAAAGTCTTTAATAGGGATTGGTGAGGCACTGGAACAGGCTGCCCAGTGAAGCTTTGTCCCCCTCCTCCATGGAGGCATTCATGGCCAGATTGGATGGGCCCTAGGCATCTTGATTTAGTAGGTGGCAAACCTTCCCGTTTTAGAGGAGTTGGTGATAGATGATCTTTGAGGTCTCCTCAAACCCAAACCATTCTATGATACTATGAATATGGAATCGCAATGGGTAAAAGTATCAGAAACAGTTAAGCACAATATATGAAACTTGTATATGTCCATTATGTATGTACTCAAAATCTCTGCTTCAATCTTTAAATGTGTTGTTCTATTGAAATTGTCAATTGCTTGGGTTCATTTTGTGTCATTTAAGATCGCAAGATAAAATGTGGCTGGCTAACTAGGTACAACAGTTACAGTTTTTTCAGTAAAATATCATATCATATCATGACACCGTGTTCCAGAACACTCATAAAAGAGGCAACATCAGAAAAAAATATATATAGCAAATATATTTACAATTAATATCACTGAAAAGGCTGTCAAGGGAAGCTGACAGCTCTAGAAACCATGATGAGGTATGAACCATGGATGGGGTATGTTGACTGGAGCATATCACCACTGCAGAAATTTGAGCAGAATTTATGAGATAGTCAGTGTCTCAATCTCAGTAATGTCCAGGAACGTTGCAAGACTTGTCTAGCTAAATTAATTTTTTTAAGCAGATATAGGGTAGTAACCAGTAATATAAAAGTATAAACTAAAATTACATTGTCTCTAACACAGTAAAATATTTCTGGATTATGTATTGTAATTAAAATTACGCAAAAGTGGTGCCAGAAATAACTACATATTTTTCAGCAAATAAAGATTAGCCAGTGAACAAGCAAAATAACCAAAAGCAACAATTTTCCAAATAAGATTATTTGCTAATATTAATTTCAGTTTAACTCTGGAATTTGTCTATCATCTGATACTCTCATTACACATAGAAAGTGACTCATAAAGTAGTTCCCATTATCCCCTTTGAAGATCAACATATATATTGTTTATATATTTTATACATATATTTATATTAGTCTCACTCATAGTGAGCCAAATCTTTAAAATCTTATTTTGAATTAAATTAATTAATGTTCCTTCTCTTTTATTTTCTTTTCCCTTTTTTGGTACTTATTTTCAGCAAGCTTAGGAGTTTTCCTTACAACTGTTTTACAAATTTCTTAGACTTCAATTAAAGCTGAATGAAATTAAAAATAAAATGATCCTTTGCCACTTATAAAGTAATTGGTCCATATCAGGAATAATTCAAATAACTTCTGTTCCTATTATTTTATGCTATTCAGTCACCCTTAATGTATTCTCTGAAAATGTGCTCACTGTATACTTCATTTTCATATGATATTGTACTTTGAGGTGACAGTTGATATGTAAACACAAAAGGGTTATTTCTTTATACTGAATTTAGTGTGATAACCTATTAATAAGATTGGCTTTTAATAGCTGTTAAAACCATCATTCTGGTTTGCATACCCTTTGCACAAAACCTTTCAAAATTGTGGAGCTTAGAATAAGCTATATTTTCTTAATGGGGAAATATAAATGCATAAATAAAAGTTTGACTATTCTCCCATTTCAAAAGTGTGAAAATTTCATTGAGAAATGATCAATGAAAAATATTTTTGGAAAGCTATTCCAAATGGAAATTTTTTTAAATAAATGTGGTCTGGAAAATCAAATTTTGCTCTCTGATTGGTATCAGTAGGGTTACATAACTTACTTTTATCAATAAGTTTATCAAGGAAGAGATTTCATGCATCTGATATACAAAAAGTATATATAAAATATCATGTAGCAGAATGTTCACTAAATACTTCAGCATTGTTTATCAACTGACACTTATAATAATTAAACTTTGCAATGTAACAATAAATGTTAACACTCATGTATATAGCATCCATTATTTTTATTTTAAATCATTCTGTGTAGATCATATTTCAAGGAGGGAAGTTTGTCTTTATTTTGTGTTATCTAACATCTGCTGTCAGAGGTGACGTCCTCTGAGAGGTAGTATCCAACAAGATGTGAAGCTATTGAAGAAGGTCCAGAAGAGGGCCATGAAGATGATCAAAGGGCTGGAGCACCTCTCCTATGAGAAGAGGTTGAGGGAGTTGTGATTGTTTAGCTTGGAGAAGAGAAGGCTCTGTGGAGATCTCATTGCAGCCTTCCAGTACTTGAAGGGAGCTTACAAGTAGGAGGGGGATGGACATTTTACACAGTCTGATACTAATTGGACATTGGGGAATTTAACATTTAACATTTAAACTAAAAGAGGAGAGATTTAGGTTAGATGTTAGGAAGAAGTTTTTTACTCAGAGTATGATGAGGCAAGGGAGCAGGTTGCTTGGAAAGACTGTGGATGCCCCATCTCTGAAGGCATTCAACTCCAAGTTGGATGGGATCCTGGCAGCCTGATCTAGTGGATGGCAAACATGCCCACAGTAAAGGGGTTGGAACTAGATGGTCCCCTCCAACCTTAACCTTTCTGTGATTCTATGATTCTCAAAACAACTGAAGAGATTTTCAGGGGAGATACTTCTGTGCAGACCTCAGAGACAAGACAATGCCAATGCCAAGTTTGCAGAACAGGAAAGTGTGATATTTCCACTGCTCACATGGGTCTCCAATAGAAAATTAACTTGGCAAAGCATGGTACAAGTACAGTCTAGGCAGCGTTAGTCAGAACCTGAGAACTAATCACGGTCTTTCCCTTGTAGCTGTATATGTTTATATTTTCAAAGAAGACATTATTTCATCAAAGCCTCAGCAACCATCCTCTCATTTCAATTTTAGGTTCATACATTTCCTAGTGTTTGTTTTTGTTCATTTCATTCCCTTTCAACTACTTTTATCCTGGTGAGGGATTGAATTTAAACTTGAGGGAGAGCATACATGACTACTGTTTCTTCTGATTTCCAAAGAAAATCATACTTACACATTCGTGGCATGTCTCTTTCTGTCCACACATCCACAGTAACTTCTGAAAATGCTGGTCAATTCAAATTAACCTCATAGGAAGCAATAATCCCAGAGGAATTAAAAGTATGTAATTCTAATGAAAATGAGTATTTGTTTAGAAAATAGTCATTATTAGTGCATAATACAGAAGTTGCTAATATCCCAAGTTTGGACAAACTCCAACCTGAAGTCTTATTAGCCACCACACAATTAACAACAAAAAATATATACATAACAAACTATGGAATTACTGTTTTGATTGTTGTTTTTATTTGTTTGCTTAATTGGTTGGTTTCTGGGATGGATTTGTTTTGCTTTACTCACAACTATTTGAATCCTAGATTTCTGTGTTAATCATTAATCATCAGACATGGAACACACAGAAGTGTTTTTATGGAGTTTTCCAGTCACAGAATCACAGAATCACTGAGGCTGAAAAAAGCACCCAAGATCATCTAGTCTAACAGTCCCCCTACCACCAACATTTTCTTACTAAACCATGTCCCTGTTTAAATGTTTCGTGAACGCCTCCAGGGATGGAGACACAACCATCACCCTGGGCTGCCCTTTCCAGCATCTGACCACTCTTTTGGAGAAGAAATTTTTCCTAATATTCAACCTGAACCTCTCCTGGTGCAACATGAAGCCATTCCCTTTACTCCTATTGATAATTACATGGGAGAAGAGGCCGACTGTCACTTTACCACAACCTCCTTTCAGGGAGTTGTGGAGAGCAGTAGTCACCTTGAGCCTCCTGTTCTCCAGACTAAACAATCCCAGTTTCCTCAGCTGTTTTTCATGAGGCTTATGCTCCAGAACCTCACCAGCCTTCTTTCCTTTCTGTGTACATGCTCCAGGGACTTTATGTCTTTCTTGTAGTGAGGAGCCCAAAACTGAACCAAGTACTCACGGTGTGACCTCATCAGAGATGAGTACTGAGGCACGATCACCTCCCTAATTCTGCTGGACACTATTTCTTACACAAGCCTGGATGCCATTGGCCTTTTTGGCCACTTGGGCACAGTACTGGCTCATGTTCAATCTATTATCAATCAACACCCACAAGTCCATCTCTTTCACACAGTCTTCCAGCCTGTAGCATTGCCTGTGGGACTGTGCAGGACCCAGCACTTGGTCTTGTTGAACTTCACCCCATTGGCCTTACCCAGAGATCCAGACTGTCCAGATCCTGCTGAAGGGCTTTCCAACCCCTAGGCAGATTAACACTTCCTCCCCACGTGGTGTTGTGGAAAGAAAGAAGTTTTCAGTCTTTTCTCCTAAAGTCCTAGTACATTTGAAAGCATCTCTCTTGAGTTTATTTCTTGTGCAAACTCCCATAAATGTGATGAAAAGTCTCTGCCAGAAACTAACAAATAATTCATTTGTTCTGTGGCTTTTTTCTTTCCAGTGTGCACTTTGTGGACTTGTATGCCATTCTGTTTCCTGTGGAGTGAATACACTGACAAGTTATTTCCCTTTCTATCTGAAATTACTTAAATATACTAAGGAAAAAAAAAATGATTAAAACAGCTAACTTATTTCCATATGATCAAACTCATATCTCTCCCAGAATCTTATTTCAAAGAAATGCCATTAATAAAAAAATTCAGGATATGGGCAAGGCAGCCACAGTAGTCTGCATGACAGTCAATAAAAGCCTTTGCCATGTTTGTGGAATTTTCTTAGAAAATAATATGAACACTCCTTCTGGCAAATTGCCACTTATTGAGAACTTTAGAAAAACAGTGGAAAGGTTTGCAGTTCATAACTACTCCAGCTCAGGAAAGATAAAAAAATTAAAAAATTTTAAAAAAGGGAAAAAAAAGGAAAAAAATGAAAAAAAAAGAAAAAGTTCAAAAGTTCTACAGTAAATTCTTAAAGTAGGTTTAAATATGCCTGCGTTAAAACTCTAATGTGCTTTTAGAAACTTGGAAAACTGGCTTGCTTGGTCCATGCATCTCAGGGAATACAATGGCAATGCCAGCTGAGAATAAATCTGGGTATTAGCACTTATTTAAGAACCATGTTTAGAGCTATTTTTGCCACTTGATTATCTGACAGATTCACTGGCTCTGTTTGTCTTCATATTTACATTCCCTAAATCACAATTTGTCTTCCACCCAAGGAGGTCAGTAGGTCAATATCAGTCAGGAATGGCTGTGCAAACCTACAAATGCTGTTCAGGTTTCATACACATAGCATCTGCTCACAGTGACCGCTCACAGGTGTTACTGCCAACATCCATGGGTCACCATGGATCTCTTCCACTCGCAGGACCTTCTCTTCAGATTCTAGTTTTCATTATCTAAATACTTTATGAGAAGAAACACAACACATGACCAACCTCTTAATCTTTTACTACCCCATACTTTATTAATTTGAAGATTCAGTATTGCATCACACCTGCTTAGTCCAGCTGTCAACAAAGTTTTCAGCTGTACTGGTTGTAGACGGCTAGTATCAAGCATAACTTGGACATCCACTTTACCCTTTAACATTAATGACTAAATGTCTAAATGCCATGCTCCCTGTCACTGTTCATGTCTTCAGTTTTTACCTGACATGTCACTAAACTCTCAAGCGGAATTTCTGAAAGGATAGAACCACCAGTTTTTCCAGTACTGAAAAAAAAATCAAGAATGGCACACATGAATTGCTTTGTAAAATATACAAGATATACTATGTTACGGGTGTAATGGGAACCTTAAACACAGAAATATGAATAGAAGAAAATAAAGTCAAATACTTTGGTAAATAACCAGGAAAACCTGAAACGTTACCAAATAAGTGGTAAGGACATGGGATATTAAGAAGGGAATTTCAGTGAGATTTCTCAGTTATATAATTATCTACAGAAATAACAGAATGCGCAGGTCACTCTGAAAGTAATGCCTCCTGTTTGTTGGCACGGAAACTGTAACAGATACAAGTACAAAAACACTTTCTGGTAGAACAAATTATCAGATGCAAAACTGTTTTTCAACACTCACCACCACTAGTTACACATTTTTGCCAGAGATGAACAAGAGCCTGCATGCCACACTTGTGAAAATATGCACCACTCTCACTGTCACCACTGCTGAAACACACCACTCACCGCTTCATTGTGCTCACATCCACTCTTTGGTCTCCATAAACATTCAGCAGGCATTGATGAACATCAGTGGGTGCAAGTTTTTCCCATATGAAGGAATTCAATTACTGTGAGAATCCTTCTTTGTTTTTTTGGCTCAAAGCTTGCTTCCTGAGGTTTTTCTTGTGATAAGACTCTGAGTGATTTGTCAAGTAGGCAAGTGATGGGTGCTAACTGTGTGACAATTGATTTCGCTTTGGGAACATTTGAAAGCCTCTTCCCCCAGAGCTGTTTGCTGTGTAGAAGAGCGGAAGAGAGTGCTCAGGAGTGGAAGATCTGGCCTGCGACTAAACAGCTCCAGCTTGGGATGGGAGGCTGGGGGATGATGCCATTGTATCCTGTGAAGTCAAGATACAAGTTGGTGCCTCCCTGCTTCCTCTTACCTGCTGGCAAGGCCAGGAAGATAAGTACAAAGGAATTTCCTGCTGAGGTCCCAGAGCCAGAAGCTGCCACTACAAGGACAGCTGACTCAACCACTTTGGGCTTGAGCTGTCACTCCAAAGATAGCTTACTTTGAAACTGTTGAAACTGTTGAAAAGGGGCCATCATCGCCATGGTTGTTGTCGTCGTCAATAGAACAACAATGCCCAACGACCCACCACTACTGAGGATCAAAGATGGAACTGCGAACCTGAACCTCGCTGGATCCATGGTGGTGACTATCTCCCTCTTGCTGCCTATAAAGACTCCTTGCTTCTTCTTTTCTATCTTTTCTATCACCCTCCTTCCCTTGCCCATTACCCTAATTCATAATAGTGTCCGTCCTCCTCTTCCCCATTTCCCTGATTAAGATTTGTAATAAACAGGTCGGACCAACATTTGAAACGTTGCTTCTTAATCTCACACTGGGTGTACAGATATTAAAAGAACCTCTTCTCCCTCCTATAAATTGGAGCGAGACAATTACTCACCTTTGCTTTATATGCAATTACATGTCAGATGCCATTTTGTTAGACTGCCCCTCTACTTCCATCTGTCACACAGAAAAAAAAAAGAAAAAAAAAAAAAGGAATATTGACAGGAAGGTGGAAGGTTCAACCTTTACTGCCATACCACCCAACAACCACCTCTGACTTTGTGGTCCAAATGATAAAATAGGAGGCATTACTTTTGGATCAGCCCATGTATGTAGTGCAAGTAACTTGTTAGCTGTTGTATTAATTTGTTGTGCATGATATACAAAAATTTATGATAGCTATGAAATACTTTATTTTCCTCTGAAGAAAGACTTACTGACAACTAATGTGTGTGCTTATTTACAGTATCTTTTTTGTATGTCTTCAGTCATGATTTCCAAAGATCTCTTTGTGTCTAATGACATGGAAATCTGAAATCTGAAATTCTCTGTTACAGAGTTTTAGGACCTGCAGTTTTGCAAATACTGGAACAATCATAAGGCAGTGTTATAAATCACAGAGTCAGGAGAGAGATCTTGTAACTAAGAATTACATAGCCAAGAAAAAATGTAGCAAAAGTATTCCAGGAGGCCTGAGATTATCTGATTACCTGAAAACACATGGAAAATTACCAAAATCCTTGTAAAAAAACCTTCTGTCTCTATTTCAATGCATTCAGTATTTAGCTTTCCTCCCAGCTTTTTGTCTTGTCCCAATATTAACCAAAAACCTTCAGAAAAATAATTGTACCTTCACTGTAAGCCAAAATTAGAAATGGATTTATCATCATACAGAATGTACTTAAGATCATCCTAAAATTGTTCTTCTAGACCCTTGTGTATCCCTAAAACATGAGACAAAGAGACAAGATAAAATGCAGTTAACTATAATATGGAAGTTTCAGAACAAAATTGAATTGCCCAATAGTCTAATCTCCAAACTCTCATAAAGAAACCAATGGAACCATTCAAGAAGAACTCATTAATTTTTGCTAACAAGTCAATTGCCAAATAAAGGACATTGGAGAGAAATAGTGAGTGATATTTCACAGTGGGACCTAATTGTCATCAAGAGTAATTCAGAAATTACTAACTCAGAAACGTATGCCAAATAAACTTGTCTAAACTAAACCTATTATAATTTTAAAAATGTGATGCATGATTTTGAAGCAGATTGAAAGTTTAGCATGTGCAACTACTGACAGTTTGTTTACTGAATGGACTCTATGTTAAAACTTCCTGAAGAATAAACAGATTTCAAGGCCTTCTGAAGAGACTACTCGATTGCCTCTAGCTATGCACCCACTAATTCTCATAGGTATTTAAAAACACACAAAATATGCAAAATTAATCTACATTGGCTTCCTCTGTTATTTTCAAGATTATTCAATCAGAATCAAATGTAAAGGGAAGATGTTTATAAACATAAATATGAAGAGAAAATAATTGTACAGTGGCAAGCATAATTTTACTTATTTAATCATGAGGAATACCGAGGAAAAGCAATATAAACAGTTTTTGTGTATAGATATGTTTTGAAAGAAGCTTCAGGAATTAAAAAAAAAAATATCTAAAAATAAAAAATAAAAAAAGAGCAAGGCAACAATATAACCAATTTATTAAATAGGAAAAAAAGGATGATAAAACCTTGGGTTCAACAGAAAAAGCACTAAAACCATGACTTCAAGTTAAATGCTGCATTGCATCACTTCATGTTAGAAAAGAGTGCAGCTAGGCCACAAAAATGACTGAAGAACTTTGAATGGATCTGCATCAAAAATAATTAAGACATTTACTGATATTTTACAATTAGTTCTACCTTCATTTTGTTTAGTATGTTCTACAATAAAGAGTCAAGGCAAAGACAAAATGAAAGAAAGAGTATGTAAATATACACTAGTTCAAGAAAGAATATTTGAAAATACTGTATTTAAAAATTTCAAATTCCTACAACAGAAAGGTATTTTCACTGCATTATAATCTGGATTCATAGCAAATACTGACTCTGAAATCTGATATATAATATCATTTAATGAAGCAATATATATAAATGTTACTGAAAATCATCCTTTGTTATCATATCAATGATGTAGCAGTACACTGAAATAAAGAAAATATCTTCTATACTTCTCAAGCTTGTTGCATACTTGTTATTCAATTTCTTCAAAAGTTCCTCCAACACAAAACAAAACAAAAAAATATTCAAGAAAGGTAGCAATATTTCCAGAGCAGTACTACATTCAACTCCCCATATTGTTTTGAAAAGAGTAGCATGTTATAAAATAGCAGAATTCCTGCAGCAAATCTGGTCCTTGTGTTACCATATTTTTGTTGGAGCTACCACCTCAAAGTCATTGTCTACATGAAAAAAAGCAACTCAATATAAAGTATCAGTTAGATAAATGTATGTGTCTCTTTTTCTGCAAAACAAATTTTTACCAACTATGTTCCATATGGCCTTCAATTATGTATTATGACATCTTTGATCTAGGTTATTGGTGGTGTCAACTCTATCTTTTACAAGGTGTGAGGAAGGATAACCAGCAATGAAGTGATTCTAAAATGAAATTAATATCAAAAAGGATTTTTATTTCACCTACTAGACTACAGAAAAAAATAAACTGTTCCCTTTTGGTCATGGGTACAATATTAGGGCAGCATATAGAGCAGATAAAAAAACCCAGTTTTCAAGGGGGCAGATTGCTGCAGATTTTTCTGCTCACCTATCCTGTAACAAAATTGTGTATTTAAATAACACTCTGGTGGCAAGAGAGTAGTTGGAATACTAGGAAAAAATAAGTTTTGGAAATTTGTACTTAAAATCACTCTTTCTACCACCTCAATTATGCAATCTAGTAACAATTACTTTTTTTAAATCAATATTAATATGTCTGCATTCAAGTTTAACTGTACATGTACGATACTCTTCATTTGATTTATTCTATTACTTCAAAACTCCAGTATTTGAAAAAGTAATTCTTGCTAATTAGTTTCTGTTAGCTTGAAAAAAATAAACTAAGGATTGCAAGATTTCTTTTTAATTAAAATGTGAAAATTTAAGAAAGACTGAATGTAATATTATACTGACTGTAACTCTACTGAAACTGAGGCATGTATTTATTGTTTATGGAATACTATTTTTTTTAACAAATATTTCAAGTACAAGAGTGTAATAAAGAAACAAAACGGGAAGAGAAAGGGAAGGTAGCTTATAACATTCATTCGTATGGAACCTCACTAATGTGTTTTTCTATTCTTAAATAGGTCTAAAGCAATATAAGCAGAACTGCAAATCTCACACCCTAGGAAAAAATCAGTGCTGTGCTTTAACCTGGCAGGTAGCTCAGCACCACACAGCAGTTCACTCACTCCCTCACAGTAGAATGAAGGAGAGAATAAAAAAAAAAGGTAAAAGCCGTGGGTTGAATTAGGATACAAAATGAATGTAAAACAATATAATAAAGATAATACAGAAAATGATTGATGCACAATGGAATTGCTAACCACTCAGTGTCCTATGCTCAGCCAATTAGTGGTAGCCTGTCCTGGCCAGATCGTTCAGTTTTATTTTTCAGCATGACATTATGTATACCCCTTCAACCAGTCTGGGTCATCTGCCCTGGCTGTGTTTTCTCCAAGCTTCTTGTATATCCGTAGCTCTTCACTGTCAAGGCAGTGTGAGAAGCTGAAAAGTCCTTGACGCAGCGTAAGCACTGCTAAACAACAACAAAAATATTGGTGTTTTATTAACACTATTTTCCTTCTTAATCCAAAACACAGAATCATACTACCTACTAGGAAGAATTAACCCAGCCAAAACCAAGGCACATTTACTTGTTTGTTCACTTGTTTGTTTTTCAGTGAAATTGCTTACTGTGATGTGAGGTATAAATATGTCTATATCCTTTTAAAAGAAAGTTCCTAAAGCTAAATCCAGTATCTCCTATGGGAAAAAAAAAAAAAAAAAAAAAAAAAAAAAGAGTATTTCAACAATTAAAAATCGTTAAAGTGTTTAAAAAAGTGTATCACATATCATGGCACCTATATGGGCAGAGGACTAGGACTAAATTCAGTTGTACAGTCTTACATCCCTGTGCATTTTGAGGTTTTTGTTACAAGTCATCCTTTACCCCCCTGAGACAACTTAACCTCTCACTCACGCTCCCCAAGCGGAGCTGGGGAGAGAATCGTTAAGGTAGATGTGAGATCTCATGGGCTGAGATGAAGCTGGTCTAGTAGAAACAGTAAAAACAATGAGTAAATTTGTTGCTTCCCATTGTTAGGCAGACATTCAGCCACTTCTATGAAAGCGGAGCTCATGTAAAGGTTACTTGGGAAAACAAATGTTTTCACTCTGAATGTTCTCACCCTCTTCCTTCTTTTACCTTCACAGTTTAATGCTGAGCATGATGCCATATAGTATGAGATATACCCACCTACACCCACCTGGTGTAGGGAACCTGCTTTGGCAGGGGGTTGGACTCGATGATCTCTGGGGGTCCCTTCCAACCCCTACAATTCTGTGATTCTATGATTCCATGATATCTCTTAGTCTAGTTTTGGTCAGTTGTCCTGGTTCTGTCCCCTCCCATGTTCTTGTGCCTCTCTAGCTTGTTGCTGACAATGTATCATTAAAAGCAAAAATGTCCTTGACCCAAGCACTGTTCTGCAGTGCTATCAGTGTTATTACTACCATTTTCATCAAAGATCCAAAACACTATCTTTATGATGCAAATCCATATGAACCTCTGTGAATAAAATTTACTCTATCCGAGCCAAAACTGTTACACAATTGTATTAAAGAAATGTCAGAATCAAAAAACAGTTTCATGACAATTTTTGAAATGTGACAGAATTCTAAAATTTTTTCGTCAAAATGAAGCAAAAAGTAGCTATGTGAATATGGCTCCTAGAGTCCAATATAATTCTATTATAATTCCTAACATTTAAAAATAGAAAACTTCAATTTAAAAATAGAAAACTGTGAAATTTTCACAGAGTAGGCATCTTCACCTTATAGTCATTCTGAGCTCTCTTCATAGTCAGTGAGGGATGAATTAGTATAGACAGCAGTGAGAATGAATCATCTTACTTTTAAATGGCTTTAAATTGATCAGACTTGTTAGAAGATTTTCTCACTACATTCCTAATTACTACAGAGGAAACTAATTAGCTTGTATGAAAACATAACTGAAACAAAACACAGCTCCACATATCAAGAATGATTTGGCACCAAAAACCTGCCACGTTAAACTGTTCAGTTTATTTAGTGACATCTTTCTATATGTATGTGTGGACATAATGTTCTCAGATACGCATAGCAAATTTGCAATAATTTCTTCTAACTCTGTGCATCTTTATATATGAAAAGTCATGGTGATCAGGTGTAACGCTCATTTTTAATTATGGTAGGAAGGATGACATGGGGAACTACTGAGCTGTCACCATCTTCTCTGTGCTTGGGAAAATCATGGAACAGATCCTTCTGCAAAATGTGCTAAGGCACATGGAAGATGGAGAAATGATATGTGAATCTGAATGTCCCCAAACAAGAAGGACATGGAGCTGTTGTAGTGAGTTCAGAGGAGGTCCACAAAAATGATCAGAGCACCTCCCCTACAAGGACAGGCTGAGAGATCCCTTCCAGTACTTGAAGAGGGCCTACAGGAAGGCTGGAGTGAAACTTTTTATAAGGGCATGTAGTGACAGGATGAGGGGAAATGGCTTCAAACTGAAAGAGGGTAGATTTAGACTAGATATCAGGAAGAAATTCTTTACTGTGAAGGTGGTGAGACACTGAAACAGGTTTGCTCAGAGAGGCTGTGGAAGTTTCCCCACTGGAGGCATTCAAGTCCAGGCTGGATTGGAGCTTGAGGAACCCGGTCTTGAGGTAGGTGTCCCTGCCTATAACAGGAGGGTCAGAACTAGGTGATCTTAAATGTTCTTTTCAACCCAAATCATTCTATGATTCTATGATTACATGATTCTATGACTATTAAATAGACAAGGAACTGGATGTGAGATTGAACACAAAAACTGGTGGTCAGTTGCTCAAAGTTCAGATAGAGATCTCTGACAAGTAAGGTCCCTTAAGGCTCAGTACTGGGATCAATGCTCTTAAACATCTTCATCAGTGACATCAACAGTGGGATCAAGTACATCCTCAGCAAGTTTGTAGATGTCATCAAGCTGTGTAGTTCAGTCGACACACCCACCTGAGGGGTGGGATGCCATGCAGAGAAATCTAATGGGTCCAAGAAAACCTCATGAGATTCAACAAATCTAAGTGCAAGGTCTTGCACCTGGGTTGTAACAACCACCCTAATATCAGTCCAAATTGAGGGGTTGAAAGATTGAGCATAGCCCTGACAAAAAGACCTGGGGTCCTGTGGATAGCAAGATGGACACTGACCAGCTATGTGCCCTTGCAACCAAGAAAGCCAAACATATCCTGGGCTACACCATAAGAAATGTGGTAAGCAAGGCAAGGGAGGTGATTCTGTCCTCTATTCTCCTGTGGTGAAACCTCTCTGGAGTACTGTGTCCAGACAAGAAGTCCTCACTACAGGAGAGATGTCGATCTGTTGGAGACCTTCCAGAGGAGGACCACAGAAAGGATCCAAGAGAGGGGACACCTCCCCTACGAGGACAGGCCAAGAGAGTTGAGACTGTTTGGTCTGGTCAAGAGAAGGCTCTGGGAAGACCTGATAGCAGCCTTTCAGTATCTAAAGGGAGGCTATAAGAAAGAAAGAGGCAATCTCTTTAACAGCGTCTATTGTGAAAGGACAAGCAGAACTACTTTCAACCTAGAAGAGGGGGGATTTGGATTGGATATAAGGAAAAGTTCTTTATGTTAAAGGTGGTGAAGCACTGGCACAGGTTGCCCAGAATGGTGGTGGAAACCCTGTCATTTATGAAATTCAAGGTCAGGCTGAACAGGGATCTGAGCAATCTGATCTAGTTGAAGTTGCAGAAGAGTCTTCATTGCAGAAGAGCTACACCAGATGACCTTTAAGGGTCCCTTCCATCTTAAATGATTCTATGATTTTATGATATTCTATAGAGAATTTTTTGTGGACATGATTTTGCATTCTCATAGTACACATCATTATGACATAAATTTAAGATCATTCAATTGTCTTGTTAATTTGAACGCTCTTTTTGACATTGGAGAGTACTTCTGAAAATATAATAAACTAGAGATTGTACTAAAGTAACCGATTTTTCCTGTTATAAGACAATTATAAATGTTGTTAATAGTATAATATTAAAGACAAGAACAAGTATTTCAACTGCTCAGTCAAAAAATATGCAGCCTAGCTTTACGTTGTATATACTTTCAGAATTATAGTTTTATGTATATCTTATGAGAAATAATGTAGAGAATTTATACTTCTCAAATGTATGACTCGTTCATTTTGCCACAGTATATTAAATTTCTTAATCAAAGATCTGTTCATGAATGTTGTAGACAAAAATTATGCTTTAAAATTGAAAGTGCTGTTATGGCAGTCTTGCAAATTCCAAGGAAAATGTCATGAAGCATAAGAAACATACATACATTTTTCCTATCTACCAAGTTCTCTCTCTTTTTTTTTTAAATTGTACATTATTAACAGATCTGAAAATTGGGTCACTTCTTATTTGATTATTTGTACTAATTCAATAGTGCAGAACTGTGATGGTTAAAAAAAAAAAAAAAAAATAGCATGTTTACAGAGACCAATTGCAGAGCTCCAGATAAAAGATACAGCAGTAAGTTGAGAAGAGAGTTCTTATGAATGCTTTAATTGTTAGGAGCCATAGGAAATGAAATCAGATCGAAAAAAAAAAGACCCAATTTTACTCACTTTTGTTCTTTGATCCACTGATTAACATTTTCAACCACTAACTCACTTTCCTGATGGAGGTGACTGTTGTCAGTTCGTGCTGCTTCCAGAGACTGGCGCAAAGTTTCCAGCTGTGGATGCAGACAGATCAAAGCACATGATGGACTCCCTAGAACACACTCTATCTGGAATACTAATAATAGTCTCCACTACTTGTAAAGAATCAAGTCATTTTTCTCCACTCCTTCAAATAATCGGAGTTTCCTTGTACATGCTATTAATTGATTCAATATGCTAGAAGGAATGTCTGAACTTTTCCCACGCCTTACATTTACCGTTTATTATAATATAAACTAGTCTACCTCCAGAGGTTGTTTTAATTGAAATCAGATTTATTTCATAAAAATGGAACGATTATAACTTGCTGCGTTTCAGTTTAATGTTATGTTCTTTCCACTTTTCATTTTATTTTTGCTACATATTTCTTTAAGATAAGTTATTTGGTCATGGCTCATTGCACTAAGAATAAAAAGAATGCAGAATAGATGGAGTTATTTCACTATTTTCAATATAACAAAAAGGCAGAATGCTGGAGTACTGAGCGTTTTGAACTTGGAAGGTGAATGTTAGACCTTTCACCTTTATATCTCCTTTTGGCATCAAAGTCAAGTCAATTTTGGTGAAAATATGTTAACATTCAGTAGATAGTTGAGGCCTAGGTAAAATGATGAAATGATTTGGTGGCCTCTGTATAATCTCTTTTGGGTGGAGTTCCTCGGTTTATGTCACAAAAGGGATCACAATGTGATTTCTTGTGTCAGCTTCTTTAAATGGGATTTTTTTGTCAGTAGTCACTTCCTATCTAACTGCCAGAACTATAATTAGTGCAAATTCACAACAATTCACAATGATGTAGAACTGAACTTTTAGAAAACTAAATCTGTAGCAATAATGGAATCCTTAGTGGAAAAACTTTTTGTTCAATAGATGATAATTAAAGCCTACGTGAAGAAAAAACAAGAACAGAATGTACTAGTCTTAAATCCAGTTGGCCAAATAAAAGAGTGTTATAATACAAAACCATATGCAGATTTTTAAGAACAATGTATTTATTCATGTTTTTCAAATGAAAACACATACTTAAAATTACTACTTCCTTCAATAACTTTTTATCATTGTTGAAACCAAGAAAAAATATCTTCAAAAGTAGCGTGCCTTTTTGAACGCAGTTCAAAATAGCGGTCTCATATCAATGACATTTAAAACTTTTGAATGTAATAAATCTTTGAATAATATGCATAAAAGCCTCTGATGGTATTAATATGGGTAGTATATAATGGAAGAGACAATATATATCTAATTAAAATTAAATCAAAATAATACTTTCTTACTCTTGTGAAAGCCATCTGTTATGCATATTAATGTTCTATAATAGATTACACTAATGCTGTAAAAGCAATTTACTTTTTAAAAAGATCTTTAAAACATTAAATGTATTATTAAACCACATACAATTTATTTCTAGATGGTTTAGTAATTATGTGAAACTAGATAAGAAGGCTTAGCAGTTGACAAGTTATGATTACCTAATGTACTGACAAAGCAGATAAAATATGTCAAACAGATGTTGACACAAACAGGATGATGTATAAGGTTTACAAATGGTTGCAAATGTGAGTTTTATATATACACATATATATGTCTTTAAGTAGTGGCAATTCAAAACAGAACACAAATAAATCATATACATCTATATTTGCATTCTCAAAGATTTTAGAGAAAATATTCAGACCTTTAGGTGTTCTGCCTGAAAGTGAGACTGAAGAAATAACAACTGATATAGTTACACAGTCAAACTCAATAGGAATAGCATTGTGGTTTGCATAGTTTTACCATTTTTATTTAGGCTTTTGAAGGGTAATCATTGACAGTATTCTCCTGTTTGCTTTCAAAAATTGTGAGCAAATTGTAGTTCTCATAAAAATGAAGCGTCGATAAACGCAATTATGGTAGATAAACCTTGACATCTCAAGAAAGAGCAAATATCTTACCATTATTTTTCATCAGTTTCTATCTGCATTACATCCCATCACATCTAGTCAGATGTCCCTACATCAAAGACAAATAAATGTGCCAACTCATGGACTAATTTAATGTTGCGTATTGTGCAGATGCAAGAGGTAGTTAACAGTTATTTCTTCCTTTATCTGATGATCTTTGCTGAATTTTTTGGGCTGTGTGGATGTCAAGCAGGCTGCTCAGGGATTTATCCCAGCAGTGAGTAAACGGTTAAAGACCTACTCTGAGCATAACTATAGGTAGGATTAGTCATCTCCATCATGTCTTGCTAGGGATAGGGTATAGAGCTCACTAGACTGCAAAAGGCTACCAGATTATTTGTCTTTCCTGGAGTTCCAGGTGAGGAGGGCATCATGAGCTACAAGGCACCTTTATGTTATTTCTCCAACTTGCTCCTTTCTCCTTCTACATGTTCCCTGTCTAGAGGTACAGCACTCTCAACATTCGTTATCTTCTCACAAAATCACAGAATTGTAGGGGCTGGAAGAGGCCTCCAGAAATCAAGTCCAACCCCCCTGCAAAGCAAATTCTCACCATTGTAAGCATGCCATTGCCCAGGCTTGGTTTGTATTAAGGTGAGGTCTATGACTGAGAAAGGAAAAAGTGGTGTGTACTGAAGTATCATTTCAGTATGGAGTGTTTATCCAAGTCCAGGACCTTAGAAGCATATCAGGATGCATTAATGCAAGCAATATTGAGAGACTAGATATTTAGGTGTGTCTGTTGTAATTTACTTAAGTAAACAATTAGGATTAAGGCGTATGTTTTAAGAGAGTTTCAGCTCAGTTCTGGGCAAGAGGTTCCTTTGCTAACCTCCACCACAGAAGTCTTATACCTGTCACAAGTTAAATAATAAATAAGTAAAAGCAAAGCCCAATGTTACTAACAAGCTGCTTTTACTTGGATCAAAGGCTTCCATTCTGTAGCATGTGATTCATCACATTTCCCAGTGTTGTCAGCAGTATCAGGTAGATATATTGCTGCACAAGAAGCATGCTTTTGCAACACAAATATGCAACAGAGTCCCATAGTATTTAGTCTGATTTTAAGCATTGTTTTTGCTGTTTTTTTTTCTTTTATTTTCTTTTTTTTGGGGGGTGGGGTGGGGAGGTGGGGAGAATAGTGGGGATAAGGACAGGCAACTGCAGTGAGCCATAAACACTGAGTGACATAAACAGACCTAACATGAAAAAAACCCACAGAATCATTCAGTGTTGACTCCTGAAAAAATTTAGGAAATCCTATTACTAAAACTATTTCTTGGTAGCTAAGGTAGGCAGGTACATGTAATAGTGGGCTATTTCATTATACTAAATTACAGATAATATTAAATTACAGTCAGTAAAAGTGTACTGAAAATATGTACAAACTGTAATGGACTGTAGCCACTGCAAATGTAGAGTTCTGAGGTTGTGCCAAGTGAATGTATCTTGCCTTTAGAAGTGGATGAATGTATGAATAATAAAATTTAAAGTTGACAGGGGTATTCTACATATGAGAGAAGTGGAGAATATAAAATAGCATTTTATCAGTTGCCTACAGTGCATAACCTGCACCCAATATGCCATATATAAAAGATCATCTTTATTCTGTACTTTAAAGACAGCTGTTTCATTTTTAATAGGTCTGATTCCTACTGTTCTAAAGTCTGAAATTTTGTAACTCTTCAGCACTTTTCAAGGTCTGTTCTTCAGGAAACGATTTTCTGTCTGGCGTTACAGTTCTGCATTAATATAATTTAATTTTAGTTATCTAAACAAGCTTCCTTGAATTTGAACAAGCTGGCTTCAGTTGGTCCCTTTGTAGATCAGTTTTTCAGAAAGGTGATGTTAGTTTGGCTGAATTGTCCTCTGGAGCTGAAAACAGAGTCAGTTATCTTAAGCACAATAGGTGATTTAACAGGAGTACAGGCCTTCCACACAACGCACCGCTCAGAAATTGTTCTTGCGTCCTAATCTTACTCTTACCTTACTTCTGGAAAATGACCATAAATAGAGCAGTGATATGACTGAAAAAGCAACTTACAAAACACAAAAATTCCTGACATTGCAGATGAAACGCTGTATAGTAATAATAAAATCATTGTTTTCCTCATTCTCTCAGAAGCTTTTTCAGAAGTATTTTCTCATCTTTAGCTATAATGACAAAAAAAATTAGCAGTTATAACTGAAGACTGATCATAAGTTTTCTGATCTGAAGACTAAGTACCTTAATGGAGAAGATATACCTGGATATTGCAATAATTTCACAAAATCTGTACATTTAGGAGAAAGAATGATACAGGCTTATACCTTTTAATATAAATGAGGTAACTAACATACATATTGTAAATTCAGGCAGTTATTTTCTCATTCCAAACTCTGCCTCAAAATGCCAATCAGCTACCAGTCTTTCCAGAAAGGGAAAATAAATTTCTTGCATATGTACAAAAGGGAATTATATAAGAAGGACAACAAAATGTATTTTTTTATTTTTAATGTTTTTTCTTTTTTTAAGCTGTTATTGGCTGTATATATCATGTATTATTGAAAAAAGAATGAGAGTCGTTTGTAGAAAATGTTAGTTATGCCCCCTACAACAGTCATTTTGAATATAGTACAAAGGAACTCCATTGTCTCAGACTGTCTGTAGACTGCAGCAAACTTTGATTACATATAAGATTTTTCTTCCTGAAAAAAATAAACAAAGCCAGTACTTCCTCAGGTGCAATATTCACATCATTAGGGTCAAATGCTGAGTCATATGCTTATCTCTAAATTGGAGAGATATGGATTTGAGGGGTAGATTGTTCAGTAGATAAAGAATAAAGAATTGGTTGAATGATCATAACCAGAAGGTTGTTGTCATTGGCTCTATATCCAGGCAGAGGCTGGTCACGAATGGTGTCCTCCAGGGGTCCGTCTTGGGATTAGTGCTCTTGAACATCTTTATCAATGACTTAGACTGTGGGGTTGAGTGCACCCTCAGCAAGTTTGCTGATAAGTTGAATGGTGCAGAAGGAAGCGATGGCACCCAGAGTGACCTGGACAGATTTGTAAAGTGGGCCCATGAGAATCTAATGAGGTTCAATAAGGCCAGGTGCAAAGGCCAGGGTCAGGGCAATCCTAGATATGAATGCAGACTGGGAGATGAACTCCTTGAGAACAGCCCTGCTGAGAAAGATCTAGGGGTCCTGGTGGACGAAAAGCTGGACATGAGCCAGCAGTATTTCTTGCAGCCCAGAGGGTACACTGAGCTGCATCAAAAGAAGGATGGCCAGGGGGAGGGATGTGATTGGCCTCTTCTACTCTGCCCTTGTGAGGCGACATCTGGAACACTGTGCCCTGGCCTGGGGCCCCGAGCACAAGACAGCTGCAGAGCTGTTGGAGTGGGTTAAGAGGAGGATCAAAGTGGTACTAGAGGCCTGGAGCACCTCTCCTATGATGAAAGGTTGATGGAATTGGGATTTTTAGCTTGGAGAATAGAAGGCACAGGGGAGACTTCACTGAAATCTTTCAGTACTCAAAAGGAGGTTACAAGCAGGAGGGGGACCAAAATTTTCTACAGGTAGATAGTGATAGGACGATGGAGAATGGATTTAAATTGAAAGAGGAGAGGTTTAGGTTAGATGTTATGAAGAAATTCTTTACTCAGAGGATAGTAAGGCACTACAACAGGCTTCCCAGAGAAGTTGTGGATGCCCATCCATGGAGGCATTCGAGGCCAGGCTTGACAGATCCTGTGCAGACTGATCTAGTAGGTGGCTCGAGGTAGGGGGGTTGGAACTAGGTGATCTTTGAGGTCCCATCCAACCTAAGCCATTCTATGATTCTGTGACTATCCTGTACAGCTTATGTTTTCCCTCATTTCAAGAAAGAACAGCTCCTTTACAGTTATACTTTAAATCTACTGAAGAAAGACACAGTATTAATGGAAAAAAACAAAACAAAACAAAACAAAACATTCCTTACACAACAGTGAGAGTAGGCATACAAGAAGCTAGACAAATACATTTATATTTTATTTTCATTTTTTACCTTTACTTAAGCATGTTTTTATATAGAAAATCTGTTTCCGATTTTCAAATAGAATTTTCAACTTCTTTGCTTACACACTATTATTTTTGAAGTAAATTTTGGATAGTTACATGATCACTAGGTGCAGTAAGAAAGGGTTTAAGCCTAGTTCTATAATTCTTTAAGCTCACTCTTAGAAATTGAATATAAGTTTTGAAGATAGCACTCTGGTCTAAGTCTGTTGTTGTTTCAGTTTTGTGTTTTAGATTTTGCAGAGACAGTTATGGACTGTTCTTGTCTGCTTTCTCTAATTAATGAGAGGAATATATTAATTTTTATTATATAGGAATACACATCAAAACAGGAGATAGCATCAGCAAATGCTATACTAGGAAGCATCTTTCAAAGCCATTAATTTTTTAAAAAAAGAAATCCTCCCAGATCACTTCTCCACATTATCTTCAAATATAGGAAGATACTGAAATTTTCAAGGAGGTGTATTAGATCATATTTTAGGCAAGCTGACCTTCAGGAGGAGCAGCCCCTTACATACAAACCATTAGTACCTCTATTAGAATCCCACTAAGCAGTGTACCATATAGACAGTCAACATGTCATGTAACTAGCATATTTCTTTAAATAATCAGTGACTATACTGAAGAAAAGACTGAATATCTTGAAAATTGAGAATTTTTGTGTCATAAAAGAAGAAAGTAAGACAGAATGAACGCTGATTCTTTCATCTGCTTGTCTATCCTGTTCATGGTAAAGAGATGCACAAAGTAATGTAGTTCTAGAGATGTTTTTCCCTTTCTCAGATAGATAAGATTTCTGAAAGATATTATATTATTTTTAGTCTTCATTTTCATATGCTATTAAATTGCTGCTATATTCCTACTATTTAAAAATCAAGTGCTCCTGATTTGCCAAGTTGAGTTCAAAATTACAAGTCAATTCTGCAAAGTTTGACCCAAAAGAGCTTTTTAGAAACTTTTAATTAAAAGTGTTCCTTATAGGATGAACAAATTTATAATCAATTCCAGAATTACTTTATAGGAAATGGTAAAAAAATTACTTGAAGTTTGAAAAATGGTTAGTAAAGAATTACATAATTTAATTAGGAATTTTGACTCATGTAATTACTTTAAATCATGAGCAATGTATTACTCATGCTGCATAAAGTAATTGTGGAGTTAATAATTCATTACTTACTGAAGTGATGTTTTTTTTAAAAAAAAAATCTAAGTCAAATTTATCATTTTTAAGGAGTGTAATGGAGTAGACATGAGTGGAGTTGTTGGCTTTAATTCTCTTAAATGTTCTTTAAAAGAAACTGCATGTAGTCAGATGCTGGGGATCATGTGAAAACCACACAGCACATGCTATGCCTTCAGGATCTCTGCAAACAAGCTCCCTTAGATTCACTACACTATTTAAAGCTGATCTCTCACTCTTTTCTCTGATTACTCTTTTTTTCTGGAGGTTACAGCTTTTATGAAGACAGCAATATGATGGGGTACCCGTCCATCCCGACCACTCAAATTTGTAAGTCTTCCAAGTGCTGAAGTTCAGTCTCTCACCACTGGTGGGAGGCCACAGAGAAAACTTCATTTCAATCTGAATTATTCTAGAAGTTTTTCACTTTTAAGCATGAGGGAGGTTCAAGGGCATTCAAGTCCTCAGTGTGACATCTATATAAGGCCTTTGCCAGATTGTTGGTGCAGAAATCTGGCTGAGGACCCCAAGACACCTGAATTCATCCCAGCTGATTTCAATTGCTGATCAAATGAAATATGTTTTCTTTAATAAAAATCTTTGCCCCGTTTCATGCCTTTAGACCACTAGGGTTATGTGGTATTACCATCTAATTCTGGTGAAGCTTAAGTTTGAAGGCTTGTAATCTCCCTCTTTACTCACTGGAGACAAATAGAAACACTACTTCATGATCTTTGAACTACCTTTTATGGATACCTCTTTCTCTTTACTGGCTGTGTGGATAAGCACAAATATCCAAATTCCTGCGGGAAAACCATTTAATGGTGGTTAAGATTCAGCTGATTAAAAAATGTTTGTTAAACTCAAGTGCTTGAACTACATGTACAGTGAAAAGATGACAAGACTTCCGAATATATATTCATCTTAACGTGTACATGGGTGCCCATTCATTACGTGGTAAATCTCTCCATAGTAGATTAAATCAAATCAAACTCAGGGGTTCCCTTAATTATTGCACAGGAACATAGCATTTAGATACACTCCTCAAATGCTTAGTAATCTTTTTTTCTCTCTTTTCATCAGAAACTAAAAACAAGGCAAGCAATTCGGGGCATAGCTGATAAAACTGAAAATTGCAATGTCCCTTTGAACATGTCTCTTCTTAAAGTGAATAAACACAAGAATTAATCCACTGTTTACCTTTATTTACTTTGGGGATAAAGGATATAAAAGATATGCAATGCCTTATTAGTATATCACTACCCATTCTCATTCTCCTTTTTCTTTTCTGACACATGATGAAGAAAACTGACACAGAGTATATTGAGATATACTCTTGAAATCAGGGAATAATCAAGAGGGTTCATTGTTCTGTTACTACCTTTAGAACTGGAGAACTGATGATTTTGTATGACTTTGAAATGAAGAATTAAAAATGGATCTACCGTGTCTTGTGTAAGATAGGTAAATTTACATTAATAACTTGAAATAAAAGTTCTCCACGGTTAAGACACAGCATCATGCAAATATTCTTAGCTTAAGTTCTGGAAATATCTGACTAAGTTTTTCTGAAGGAGAAAGCTTATTGGCAAAAGAGGAGGGGAAAGTAAGTATGAAGGCTTTTGCTTTGAACTCCTGGTTCAACTAATTTCACTGTTAAAAAGAAAAAAAATAATAAAAAGGGATGCTTCCAGTGGAAATGTAAAGGAGATGCAAATAATATGGAGGAAGACCAAAGACTTTTTGATGGGGAAAGACTGACACAATGGGCTCTGGGAAGTTTGGAAAAGGAACTATTATGTTGCTTGTGCAAACCCATATTGTGCGATTTCCCCTTAAACAGTGAAGTTTTTCTTTGCTGCTATGCTTTGGGGAATAAAGATGAAAAGCTAGTAGCAATTCAGCTGCATGTCTTTAATAAAATCCAGGTTTTCCTTTGAGGTCATTGAAAGAAGCACAATTTCTAATTCATGTTTTAACAAATCCATAATGTATCAGTACACTCACCTACTTGCCTGAGAGAATTCAGCAGCAAAATCATGCTGTGGGTGGAAAAAAAAAAAAGAAAAAAAAAAAAAAAGAGCTATGGATACACATAACTGTGAAAAAGTATGAATAAGTGGAAGAATATAAAACTTAGTTTTTAGAACTTTTGTTCTTGTTTCCTGAACTATCTGCGTATTTATATTACACAGTCAGTGAAAAGAAGAAAAGAAAAAATTGTTCTGGGAGTAAGGATTAGAGTTGAAGTCTCTCTACTTCCTTTTGGTTTGTTTCCTTTCTGGTCTCAGAAGTCTTGTATTTTTGGCAGCACAGTGTACTGGCTTCGGGAGGAGGTGTCAGGTCTGTCCATCCAAGCTGCCCAGAGCATCAGTGCTGGAAGCGGCTTGACAGGTCTGGTGCATCCATAAGAATAGACACCACTGGAACAATAGACTAAGTACTTTAACCCTGTGCTTTATGTTGGAATTAAAGCTTCTGTATATGCTAAGCTTGCTAAGTTCAATATAGCACCAGTTCACTCTTTATCTGGTTTAGATCTGCTAAAGGTGCAAACTAAGTTGCAGACTGCATACTTTCATATTTACAGAAAATGTATGTAGACTGCAGGCAGGTTTGGTTATTCACTTAGGTGGTAGCTCAAATACAAGCTGTATTGAATGCCTTCCTTTTAAGCACCACAATCCCCAGTGAAAGTGGTTTACAACTTCCTCTCACTTTACAGAATAAAAATTGCAACATACTTCAGGACTGAACATAGTGAAAGAAGAAGCCACACAATGCAATGCATGCTGGAAAAGTTTTGAAATTCAAGTATGAAATAAAATGACCAAAATGTTGATTGATATTTTAGATTTCTCTAGTGATAGTTTTCAGATGAGACTAAAATAGTGAATATAAATTTATTGTTGAAAAAATAAGCAGTACAAATACATATTTTTTATCAGATGATAGGTGAATATGGTGACGTATGATTAAATATCTTCTGAATTAGAAAAGAGTCTTGAAAACTACTTCATTTAAATTCTGGTGAGACTAAGATAGTTTTTTATTTATGTTATAAGATAAATGTACTTAAGAATTGGGAGATGTAGAGAAATGTATTTCCCTGCATTTAAGTCAAAAGCAATATGTTGAGAAGAAAGGACTGTGTATGTTAATAATTTCAGGTCTATATCACTGTCACTGATGATGTTTATACTGTCTTATAACCAATTACTTTATGTTAATCTATGAAAGGAGAAACATGCCTCTGAGTTTACTGATTGCTATTTACCAGTCTCTACACACAGCAGAGCACAAATTGTTCAGCTCACAAGTTAAGAATTGTATATGGTTTATCTGTCAGAATTGTTTATAAGCACAAATGTCATGTGAGTAAAATACAATAAGGGGATATTGTACTACGTGAGCCACACTTTACGGCAAATGATGACTTGTCTGCACATCTATTACAGGATGGCTAGTGAAGCAAATAGTGGATTCATCAAAACTGGTCCTTCAAAGACAATGCATATGCCATAGTTCCATGGATAAAAAATTGTCATGGTGGCTCAAACTAGTCTAAATTCTAGCTGCCACTGACACCATAACACATCCTCTTTGTGTCTGCCCCTGACCTGTCTCTGCTAGATGCCATTCAAGCTTGTACATTTAAGGCAATATAAAATAATTTTCTACCATGTTAGCATGTTTAAGCAGTTGGGAAAGATTTCTACTCCATCTAACTCCAGGACAGATCAGGCATGCAGGAAAGGCTGAGATTGCAGCAGACAGTATTTATACTGATGAAGACTGCCACTGAATCACACCCTTAGAAGTCTAGGCTCAAATGATGGCCATTCCTGTTATAACACATTCAGTCACATGACTAACTCAAGGTATGGTGGAACCCGTTTTACCAACATAGAATAAGAAAACCATAGAATCACCGATGTTGGAAAAGACCTCCAAGATCATCTAGTCCTGCTCTCCACCTACCACCAAAATTTCCCAATAAACAATGTCCCTCAGTACAACTGAATGTTTCTTGAACACCTGCAAGGACAGTGACTCCATCATGACCTAGGCAGCCCATTCTAGCACCTAACCACTCTTTCAGAGAAGAAATTTCCTAACATCCAAACTGAACCTTGCCTGGTGCAGCTTAAGGCCAGTCCCTCTAGTCTTATCACTAACTACAGGGGAGAAAAGGCTGACTCACATGTTATCACAACCTCCTTACAGATAGTTGTAGAGAGCAATAAGATCTCCCTTGAGCATCCTCTTCTCCAGACTAAGTGTGGGGGAAGATGTAACTGTGAGCAAGTCACCAAAGAGCTTATCAGCTTCTTTGATAGACCTTATCACTGTGAAACCTTGGGAGACCAGAGTGTAAGACAGAGAGCAAAGGTGTCTGTTGCTGCCTAAGGGTAAACAGGAGGTTCTTCTGTATGTGCTGTTAATCTTGTCACACTTGAGAAACCTTTCATCCTTTATCACTATTTTTTGGGAGAAGCTAGGGCCAATTCACTGATTAGAGGAACAGTTAGAGGAACAGGAACTTCTTGTTTGCAAGTGAATGGTATCTAAGATGCGTGTTGAACACAATAAAGTAGAACTACTCTGATGCTACAAAAAACTGAGTTCTCCAACTAAGTAATCCCAGTTCCCTCAGCTGCTCCTCATAAGGCTTGTACTCCAGACTCCTCAACAGTTTTGTTGCCCTTCTACGGACACACATTAGGGCCTTGATGTCTTTCTTGCAGTAAGGGGCCCAAAACTGAACACAACACTTGAGGTGCAGCCGCCCATACAGAGGAATACAGGATGGCAATCACTTCCTTGCTTCTGCTGGTAACACTATTCTGATACAAGCCAAGATGCCAATGGCCTTCTGGGCCACCTGGGTACACTGTTGGCTCATGTTCAGCCAAGCATCAACTAACACTTCCACGTCTGTTTCTTCCACACGTCCTCCAGCCACTCTGCCCCAAGCCTGTAGAGTTGCCTGGAGTTGTTGCGGCCAAAGTACAGGACCCAGCACTTGGTCTTGTTGAACTTCATCCCATTGGCCTCAGTCCAGCAATTCAGCCTGTTCAGATCCCTCTGATGGGCTTTTCTACTCTTAGGCAGATCAACATTTCCTCCCTGCTTATTGTCATCTGCATTCTTACTGAGGATGTCCTCAAGACCCTTGTCCTGGTCATCAATAAAGATATCAAACAGGACAGGCCCCAGTACCCACCTCTGATGAACACCATTCATGACTGGTTGCCAGATGGAATCCATTCACCATCACACTCTGGACCCAGTCATGAAGCCAGTTCTTTACTTGGCAAAGAGTGCACCACTCCAAATCATGGGCTGTCAACTTCTCACTCATCCCTCAAGATGATCTTCTACATAACCTTTCCTGGCACCAACATGAGGCTGATGGGCCTGTAGTTCCCAGACCCTCATTACAACCCCTTCATGTAGATGTTCCATTGCATGAGACTCTCCAAAGAAAAAAGGACGCATAGCCTTCATTATTTTATTATTAAATGATAAAATGGAGCAATTGTATTTTTTTTTCTTAAACAGTATGAAATCAACTTAAGTGGGAAAGACAAAGACAAAATAAGAAAAGCATTAGATGAACTCTTCTTGCTCAGTTAATTCTTGTAGGAAGGTCTGATGTCCAAGGCTTGATTTCTTCACTTTGCCACTGAATGTCATTCTGATTTGCAACAAACTTCAGAAAAATATCATTGTTCCCTCTCTAGAGAGTTTCTGTGTTTCTCATTTGAAGCTTTACTGGCTACCTTCTGCTCTTCATAGCAATTTTTCCACCTTTGTGTGATCTGCAGATCCAGTTATTGTGCACTGAATACTGTAGAATACTACGAACATTCTCTCTGGATCCTCCTTTCAGGACTTGCTGTTTCCTCAGAAAGAAAACTTCTAGAATTTTTGACCTTTCCGAGTCACGGGAGTAATTATTATCAGGTAGGAGAAAAAAAAAAAAAAAAAAGTGCAGTACAGTCTCACATTGCTCAGTGGGAAGATGGCGATGGACAATTGTTCTATTTCTTACCATCACAATGAAATATATAAAAGTCTTAGTGACCTTAAAAAGACAGATTCCTGTGATGTATCAAAGCTCAGTTTACTCAAGCACATATTCAAAACTATGTGTGGCATTAAAAATTGTTATAGGCATCTTCTCTACTTTATAAAAAATGACACAAAAAATCATATATATATATATACATTTAAGAACACAAAACATTATATGCTTAGATTAATTTATCCAACAGTCACAGTTAAAATTAAAGTCATCCTAATTCCCATTATTCTACTTATTTGCAAAACCTTGAATACACAGCTGTGACTTTTCTCCATGCATGCAGCATTTAGTCATCTCATGAATACATTTACTCTTCTATCTTCCCATTATTTTTTCTTTCTGTCACCTGTGGTTTAAAGGTGCAATTTACTTCTATCCTAAAATAAATAAAAGCTACTGAAAAAATCTACCATTACACAAGGCAAGTGGATAGGACTCTAAAACATAAATGCCATGAATCATAAAATATTTAAAGACATAAAAGTATACCATTTTAACAATTTAAATAAACCCATAAACATACAATATGAAATCTCAGTGGATTCAAACTGTTACTTGCTTTGTATCAATAACTGTAAAAGTGACATACGACGTCTGCTATTTCTTGATTTTCTCTCCCATGATATCTACTCCAGTTTCTAATACAAGGGGAAAAAAAGAAAAAAAAAGAAAAAAAAAAGAAAAAAAAAAGGTTCCTTTTAAAGCACAATCTTCTCTGTCTTTTCATTTCTGTCTCATTCAGGATATGAATTCAAATTTAAGTGAGAAACAATAGGCAGATAGTTACCCTTCAGGCTTACTAAAATACATTTCTAACTTACATGTATTTACAGCTAAGTGGCACCACATTAACAGTTACAGCTTTTTAAGGTCTCCTATTTTCTTGAAGGTTACTAATGCAATATTTGTTATTAAAACTGTAAAGAGTTTGAAGTTATTTTTCTTGGTCTGTTTCTTAGCAGAAGGAAGTAAAAATGGACTCTGCACAGTATTTATATAAAAACTTTGCAATACATTTCATTACTGGATTACAAAAGTAGAGGTTTCATAGTTGTTACTCATTAATCACAAAAGACCATTATAGATAACAGAGTAATGGTTAGAGTAGGCCTGGGCAGCAAACTGCAATGGCTGCACATACTGGAATTAAGCTCAAAATGTGCAGTTCCCATCCCTTCCCCTGTCCAATTCTTAAAAAGAAGAAAAGAAAAAGAAGAAAAGAAAAGAAAGAAAAGAAAAAAAGAAGAGAAAACAAAACAAAACTTGAGGCAAGCAAGCAAGCAAACAAGTGAAAACGAGTGAGAAACTACAAGGAATATGTTTTAAAAAAACAAGTAGCAGTTGGCTTCAACAACATAAACGTAAGGAAAATTAGCTAGTACCTTAAGCTCTGTGCTTTTGGCATTAAAGACTGATAGGACTTTTCCCAATTGTCCTCAGAGGTGAAAGAATTTCATTCTGCTGAGAAGATTTAAGAAGGAAGTGGAGATGTATCTGGACAGACAAGCAGGTTGCAGTTGCCTTTTTTCAAAGGTATGAAGTACATTTTGCTAATTGACTTCATTGAGCAATTGACTTGCAGTTACTTTCACAGAAAAGGAGCAAAAGGCAGAAAAGCTTGACTCCTTTCCCTTTTCCCTGTAGTGATGTAGCAGAATAAAATGGCTACTGTAATGTTGCTACATACAAGATAATTGGAATCATATTGTACTACAGCTCCATACTAGCTCCCTATAAAACATGATTTGTCTACTGTCACAAATCTGTATCAGGAAAGCAGCAGCATATAAATTTGTTACAATATTTTATTTTGTACACTAGACATATTTATTAAAGTGATTTTGACCTGAAAAAAAATAAAACCAGGAGTAACGTATTTAGAAAGTCATCCTGTATGTTATAGGCAGAGAAAAATACCAAAGATTCCTTTGTTTCTGGAGGAAAATTACTTCCAAGGCAGAGTTGGTTGCCATCAGCTCTCTAGTTTTGCTTTTAAGACGTGCAACTAAATATCATTTATATGGTAGTCCCATTACTGCTGATACACTGTGAAAGAAATAGCAAGGAAGAACTGTAAATACAGTGGTAATGGAGTAATCTAACTTGATTTACTTGTAAGGGCCACTGAAAAATTGTTAATAGTAATGAGGAAAAAAAAATGCTCCTCAGTTGACTCAATGGATACATAAATAAATCAAAATCACTACCAAAACAGTATTTTTTTTTTTTTTTTTTAGAATGTACATTCTGCAAGGAAAGAATTGTGATTTAATATGATTTGAAAACATATAGCACCTTGTGGGTGCTCTTGTAATAAATACAAAGAAAGAGAATCTAGCTGAATTCTGTGTGCGTTCTGCCTCAGTGGTTGTACAAGAAATTGAGTCATGTGCCAACATTCTTGAATATAGGTAAGAGTTAAGAAATAATGTGAAGCTGCAGTCCTGTTTATCATGCCATAATTTTGAGCAAAACATACTGGATACAAAAAAATAAAAAGAAGTGAATAGAAAGTGTTGACAGGGTGTAATATAGTTTTCTTTATTCTCCTCACAAACTTGTTAATGTCAGATAAAACCTTTTATACGCACATAGCTATAAAAACATGGTTCCGTATTTTGATACATGGATGACAAAACAGTATCATTTGGGCACACAAGAATCCTACAATGGTATGAAGAGCAACGGGTTTTTTTTTTTTGATGTTGTTGTTTCCTTTTGTTTTATAAATATAACTCATTTTCACTTTAACTAGAAAATAGTGTTTTTAACTATGTTTCATTTCTTCTTGAAACAGGGCTGAGCATATAGTTTTTTCTCAGAAGGAGAAACTTAATGATATGTTTGAAGTCCTTTTAACTTTAAAGACATCCTAAAAGAGCTTTTTATCCATACAATTTTTTTTACTAATTTGTTGTTTTCTCTTTCGTTTTCAGTTTGAATAACCTTGCAAAAATCCACATGCTTCACTTCATATTTTTAAGTTGCAAAGGAAAACAACTCTCCTATTTGAATTATATGTTCCCTACCTTATTATCAATACACGTATGGAGTTACTTTCTCTCTTCAGACTTGGAACACTGCCAGAGCATAGACCGGGAACTTTCCCTCTAGAGACAGCTTACATTCGTTATCTAAACATTGGAATATCCCTGTTTCTGCTCTGAATACGTTTGGACACATCTTCGTTCATCTGTGATTACTGATAGTAGTTTCATTTTCAGTAATGACTCCAATGCAGGAAAAAATATGGAATAGTGACAAAAAATTATTTTAATTTTACAAGGCAGAGCAAAATACTATGATGCCTCTGTGTTTCAAGTTTGGATATTTTCATGGAAAAAAATCACTGTAAGTAGTTATTATATTCAGCAAAACAGAATGTTAAATAGGTGTTTTATTAGTAGGGAAGTGATAAGTAAAAAAACAACTTTTGCTGTTACGTTTTCATGGGCGTTTCTTGTTATTCACAAACTTAGAACACGAAAATAGGATTTTGCTTTTTGCAAGAACAGACTACTATAGAGCTACTCTTTGTTTACAAGTTATTTATGGAACAATGGGCCAACTGTGTTCCTCACTCATCACATTTCTAAATGAGAAGCATAGTTAAACTTTAGATAACATGATACCATCGAAACATAAAATTTCTTTATATGAAAAATGTGAGGAAGCTCACTTATTTTGTTCATCTCTGATCTTCTTAGTAAAAGAACCTGGCATATTTCAGTAATAGAACCTGTCAACCCCAAAAGCGAGGCTGGGATAAAACTTCTGAGTGTACTAACGCTGCTGACAGGTGCATAGCATTAGCAGTCTTCTTAATCAGCCTATGCTTTCTTTGCCCACTTCCGTGTCATCCTTATCACTGTTATTTCCTGTTTGACCTCTAGTTATCTTCTACTAGCTATGCTGATCAAAATATTGAAGAATTATTGTATACAGACACACACAGAAAAAAAGCAAAAATAGCAAAAAAAAAAAAAAGTTTTATGAATTCTATGTAATTGCTTAAGTGATCAAGAAAACTGAAGGAAAGCTACTTTTTTTTTAGGCCTGGAATAGAAGTATAACTAATTACTGAAAATTTCCTTATCAGATTTTATGTATTATTGACCCCTTTACTGGTGCCAAGATCTACATTTCTCAGAGTCAGTCTCAATTTCCACTTGCTTATTTGCAAGATTATTACCAGTTACCATATCCACTTCTGTCAGGCTCCATAACCTGAATGGGCTCATGTGCAAACTTACATTCTTAATTTTCATCTTCTCTCTTCTAACCACAGTCAACCCCTTCATCACTTTTGTATAGGCTAACTCATCAAAAAGGAAAGCTTTTTTCTTCTTTTAATTCAATTTAAAAACTTCTGCTTCCTGTAATTTTCTTCTAATGGTTTTGTGTATATAACCCTCAGAATTGATTGTTTGAAAAAAGAGGACTGAATTATAATTGTCCACTATTGTAGGATCTTTTTCAGACTTTTAATTTTGACATTTCTTTCCCAAACCCTTTCCAATTTTTCAATGTCTTTCACAATAGAATATAAGAAGCATTCTATTACCAATCCTACCATTATCTTATATGACAAGAAAATCACTTATTTTCCAAAAGTCTTGTACTAATCCATCCAAGATGTATTCTATTCAATAAATAACGTGTCACTTTATTTTGTCACATTAGGTGCTTAGATTTAGTTGCTAGCCCACGTAAGTGCTAGCCTGTTCTCCAAATTTCTGCTTTTCAGGACTCAGTCCTCCATGCTTTAGACATAACAGATATAATTTTTTAACAGCACAACTTCCGATTTAGGTGTATGTTACCAGTCATTGATGTTTATTCAAGCTTAGCTTCATCTAGAAAATTTATTGATGATGACACGATCTTTACTTCCTACTCATTAATAAGACAATTTTCTATTTTGTATCCTTATGATTCCCTGCCAGAACCACTGATCAGAACTAACAACTGCAGAATTTTTAGACCTAATATGTTCTTAATGTTCATGTTTTAGTCAGAATATCATTTATTACCAAGTGAAATGTTGGCCCAAAGATCTAAAATATTAGATCTAAACACTTTCCTTAGAAATCACAATTCCAATGAAGTTGGAAGTCTAAGAAGTGCTTTTCTTAAAATCACATTGATCTGTTATTCAGCTGAATAATGTTATCAAGATTTTCCTAATATTAAAGACAGTTAATGACAAACTAGCTGCCAATCTGGTTGCCATTAATTTGGAGAAAAATAACCACTGTTCTGTGTTCATAGATTTTATTTTGTTAATATTCCCGGACTTGAAAAAAAAATAATCTGAGATTATTCTTGCCAGCTCTTTTGCTATTCATTCATGCAAATTATTCCAGCCAACTGACTTTAAATGCTTATATCTGGCAGATGTTGCTTAACAAAATCATCAGTTTTTGATGGAGTGGAGAATGGTTTGTTATCCTCTGTATTGAGCCATCATATTATTTCTTTCTAAATGTAGAAGATATATTTCTTAGCATTTTTGTAAGTGAATGTTTTGGATTGTTTTTTAGTTCTGAATTTCTTCATAATTTATAATATTTTGTAAATATATAAATAACATATAAACACATTGTAAGAAATAGATAAATAAATCTTTGGTAAGTCACAGTAATTCCGAAGTATAAAAACATTTTTCTTTTAAGGGAGAGCTTTTATTCCAGGATCAGTTCTTTTATGGGCATCAATCACTAAAGCTCACCTAACTTTGGCAGAACTGTGCTGATTATATGCAAGTACTAAGAATAATACACAAGCACGCTTAATATAAATTGTATATATCTTGTGTAGAGTAAGCATTGCTCATTTTATCTTTAAAGTAAGCACATTAGAAGTAAGAGAAAAAATCATTTTAAGACAAACAGTGGAATTAGAAACATGAAGAATGTTGATACGAAATATAAATGTAATGTGTGAGGTTTGCTTAATTTTGAATAAAAAAGTAATTAAAACTAATGTGAAAGAAGTGTGTAATTAAACTTTTTTACAATCAATTTTCATAGAATTCATTGACATATCAATAGTTCTAAAATAAGAGTTTTACTACAATGTGATAATAATTTAATGTAGATTTTAAGTGCTGGAATTTAGTAGTGCTGTATACAATTGGCCAAAATATTACTTAAAAGGTAAATAATTTCTTTTAAAGAAAAAATCATAGCAATTAAAGATAGATCTATTACATCTTTGTGAATAATTGGAATGTTATCTCATGTAGAGGGAAAATGCTTAAAACATAAAATTCTTGCTTTTGGACTTTAGGCCAAGGTAGGAAATTTGGATTGGTTTAGGCCCTGTATATTAAGATATCTGTTCTTTACATATTTGTTTTATGTCTGTTCATGATGTTAGTAATAATCTTATAGATTCACCTTTAAAAACAACACAAAAAAAAAAAAAAAAAAAAAAACTCATATATTTGCTAATAATTCATGTTGTGAATTATCTGAAAAAAAAAAACCAATGAAATTTGATTTCATTTATTGAGCTTTATTGTAAAGTACTGGACCTCTAAAATGTGATTCTTTTTAAATTAGTGGTATTATCTGCATGGCTAAAAATTTATTTTGTACTGTGAGGAACTAGTATTGTTTTGATTTTTTAAAAAATTGTACTTAAACTGAAATTTTTAGATCTTTGTAGTAAAATCAGAAATTATTAAATGATATCAATGTTCAAGGCATTTCCAGAGAGCATAATGAAAGTTAGACAACAGCAAAAGGGTTCAATAATACTAACACAGTTAATAACGTCAAGTACTTTAAAACAAAAAACTGAAAATGATTTCTTTTTAGTTCATATAGACTTAGGCAGACAATACGACTTGGAAAGAAAACATTTATTGAGTAAGAAAAATCACTTTTGTTACAAGTTCAAAAAGGTAAAATAAACCTGTAAATAACATTGATATATTTTATATATGTGAGACTTACTTGTTGTCAAATCAACATTTAACAAAATATGCACATTGTTAATAATAAGAAAAAAATACCATACAAAAAAAAGACCAATGGGTCAGAATCAATGATTAAATCTAAAGATTATTTAACAGCCACATGATAAGGTACTGAAAAAATGGGGTTTGTATAGAAACCAGTGACATAACTTTAAATATAGTGATGTTAGCAGGCATTGCTATAATACAATTTTTTTTTACTTTTCTTTGAGTAAAAAGAAACCTTTTTCTTCTGAGGTACATACTGCAGCACGTTAATTCAGCATTAATTATAGAACATGTCAAACTGTATTTCAGTCAAAGCTCTCTGTAAGTCTCCTGAGCTTTCTTAATGACAGTAATTATAGGTCATAAAAAGAGTCGTCTAAAATTAACATTTCTCTCATGTCTTGATAGGAAAATGTAAATGGCTGCATAGTACAGATGTTTTGATTAGTAAAATTTACACTTCCCTTTTTGTTTCAATGCTTGTCAAACTTCAGAGTGCTAAACGTAAGGTGTTACATTTTTAATTTTTCTGAAGAGATAAAGGTGTATCTAAATTGACGATATGATTTCTTCACACTCCTGTTTAATTTACAGTTTTATGCAAAACTGTTTCATTAATTTCTCACAAGTAAATCTGTAATTTCTGCCTTAACAAATATTAGTTTTGACTGAAAATGTTACAACTTTTCAGTACGTACAGAAGAAAGA
>NW_024962263.1:62213431-62328714 GCF_019238085.1 Lagopus leucura | reverse complement strand
GAAAAAGAAAATACAATAGATGTTATAATAAATGATAGAATGAAAATAAGTTTGCAGTACACAAGACATGATATTGGATGAAAAGATAAAAGAAAAACTAACTTCTACTGCCACTGAACTGAACTGTGTTTCATTATATATGTAAAAAAAATTGTTGAAAAAAAAAAATCCCATGAAGGAACAAAACAAAAAAGCTCAACCATAAAACTGTACTCTGAACTGTCAAAATTTAGTTACCAGAAAATAATAATAGAAATATTCTGGCTTAAACAATGTTAATAACATCTAACATCCAGGGAAATACAACAAATTAAAAGGGAATCACTTCAAAGCATAAAAGGCCTACACCTTAAGTAATAATAAATCCAATACTTAACATTAATCTCCCTAGAAAATAAAATTAGATAAACTTTTGCAAGGGCATTCAGAACAGTCAATCCAGTTTATTAATAATTTCCTGTTTTCATACTAGAAGCTTGTATTATCTGGTCACAGCCACAGTAGACCTCCACAGATATTTAATAAAGCTGCCGTTGGTAATCCTCTCTGATTACCTATAACCTTCCAGCTGTAACACATACTGTGCTGCAGCTCCACAGAAGGACATCACACTGTCACCTGGTATGATGTTTGACAGCTTATTCTGCTACATCAAGCCAGTGCAAAATTACTTTTTCCAAATCCATCCCTAGTTAATAACCAAAAGCAATAATGGTATTCAACATGGGTAATACACTGAGAAGGCAAAATGAGGCAACAGAGAGAAAAAAGATTAAAGAGTCACTATTATGAAGAAGAGATCAAAAACTGAATCTTGTAACATACAACAATGTTTCAATTATAACACCATGCAGAGAGCTCTACCTATAACTCCACAGAACTCATACTGCAAGGCTAAGAAACACAAGAGAAAATTCCTGTTGTGTTTACACAAGATGCATCTTCATTCCAGTTCAAACAGAGCAACATTTCAAAATTTTCTCTTAGAAATCCTCCAAGGAGCAGATGCTGACTTACTTTTAGTGGAAATGCCTAGTTAATAGAAATGTATTGCTTTGATCTAATTTTCACTAAAGCACACTTCTTATGCTGTAGAGAGATTAATAAAATATTTCACTTATATAAAAGATCAGAATTGCTGCATTCTAAATTTACAGGAATGCTAAAAGCTGTTACGGTAAAAAAAGTACAGCCAACTAAACAGTCAACAAAACAAAAGGAAACAAACAAACAAAACCCACAACTATGTACAAAACATAAACATGAAAATGTATGTGCTTTAATTGTTCAAATAAAAATGCAACAGAGTAAAATTCTGCTACCAGAGAGCACATACACAGCAACGTGACAAATCAACATGCACAAGGTGCACAAGAAGAATGCATAAAAAATTGCAAAATATGTTTTATACCATAGAAACATAGTACAACTTATGTTCCCGAGAATAATTTTAATGAAACCTCTTCAGTATTACAGTACCTATAATTTCATTCCTAAAGGAATATATTCCTCCTAAAGGAAAATCACAAACATAATTTGTAGATTAATGAAGTGAAGGGAAAATCACATAACTCTACAGAATAGCATACAATGATTTCCCCCAATAAGTTTATTGATACTGTCAGTTTTCCAAAAATGAAAATTTCTCTTATTTTTCTCACAGGTAGCAAAGTTGATCACTTCATACCTCATCTTCATGTCTTGCACAATAACTAGATTATTTCAAATGAAACTTTCACTTTCGTATTCCCAACCATTATAAATGCCACTATCCTACCTTCTACTATTTCAGTAATTACAAAATGTTCACAGTACTTCTGGAATACTGTGGAATACTACCTTGGTTCTTACTCCTCTCCTGACAACACTGAACATCAATCCTCACTGGATTCCTGAGGCTATTCATCTTTGGTAGCAGATTGATATCAAATGATAAAGCTCTGTGATGATTGAGACCTTGTAGTTGATGAAATCTACATTTGGCTTTCATATCTTTTCAAAAAAAATTGTACAGCTGAAAATTTTTTGCCTTTTAAGCAACCACAACAACTGTATTTTTTAATCTTTAAGTTGTTCTTTTTGGACTCTAAATATGTTGATATGGTTTTGGAGGCCCAAAGTTCCAGAGTAACATCTTTTTATTGGTATGTGCCTGTGGGGGTTGGCTCATTTATGTTTTAACAAAAAAACGTGCTCTTTAAGATCCATTTGTAACACAAATTCTTAAGCACTTTTGTCTAGCAGCAGATGTACATTCTGGACATGGTGACAGGATGCAGTGCTGTGTAACTTCATTCTTGAAAGGAAAGTTCCCTGGAATTCTGAGAGAACAATATTCACATAGTCTTTCTTACAAAGAGTAATCTGATTTTTTTTTTTTACTCATTAATATAAAATAAAATAAATCTTAACTTACGTGTAGTTACTGGATAGATGTAATATATCTAGAGTTTTAAAAATCACATTTGACTCCAAAATTTGTTCTGAAATTTCTGTAGATCAGTAAAATATTATTGATGTACTGTGCTGTACAAGGATTGGAGTACAAGAATGTACTATGCTACAAGGATTGGAGAATACTACAGATGGAAGATCAAATGCATATCAAAGATTTACGTAGAGAAAGATAACAAAGCAGGCTCTGTGAGGACAGAGAGTTAATACCATGTTGTTAGCAAAGATCAGAAATGTAGAAAATGAAACATGAAAGTTATTTTAAAGCAAGCATTTGAAAGGAAATTACTTGAAATACATGCTTAATGACAGAAAGGAAGCTGGTATGTTAAGAAAGCCCCAGGCCTCTCCATATCTGAAACCACTGCTCATTCTGTCTCTTTTTTCCTTCCAATTGCAGTGTTGTTCTTTGTTCATTTACTGTTGGTCATCTGTTCTTTGCTGTTTGGCCTTGTTTAGACTGTGAGTTCCTTGAGAAAAAACCCTATTTTCTTGTATTCAGTTAGTGTCTGACATAAATAAGTCTCAGTTCCTGAATTGGGTTCAGATTCACTGTGATAATGTGTGAACCAAATAGTAACAATTATTGGACTGATCACAGCAAACAGTGAATTGGACAAGTGTTTGTAAAAGAATAGAATACACATACAAATAAGTTGATTTTGCATTATTTTGTTTTTAAAAGAGAGACATTATAGGATAGTTTCATAGTACTTCTCTTTGCGTCCAGTCTAAAAGTAAGTATTTAACTACTATTAGGTTTTGTGAGGCTCAAGAAGCAGTTGAACTGAGAAAATTGTACCAAGAAATAAAAGATACTGCAGACAATTCAACCTGTCACAAAACAGTAGGAGAAATAGAAGAATACAGATTTTAAATGATGTAATATACATAATATACCATAGCTAACTCTTTCCTGAAGTAGGGGGACATGATAACAGTCTGTGAATATCTTAGTAGAGTAAATGCAAAGCAGGAGAAGTATTCAGAGCAATAAACAGAGATTTATACAGCAGTAATAGGATTAAAGTAAGAGAGAAAAAGTTCAAGTTGCATATCAAGCTGCCTTTTGATGGTCTATTAAAAAATAAATCAACATAAAGTACTGTACATCACCTCTGTACACCTAGAATCTTAAAACAGAGAAAAAAAAAAGGTAAACTTTTCCTATTTTGTTTGTGAAAAACTGAGAAAAACTTTCAGGTAGGGAAAGTTGTAGGTAAATTATTAATTAGGCTTTTAAAGTAAAAATTTACATATAATCATCAAGTGGAAAAAAGTATTAGCCAGTGCAGAACCCAAAATTTGTTATAGCCCATAGCAGCTTGGTAAGGCAAATCAGTCTGACTTTGGTGGGTCTTTTACAGCAATCCTCTCAGTAGCCCAATTAAGACATAGTATAATAGCCATGCCTAGAAGAAAAGATGTCAATTTTATAGAAGTATGGAATCATAGAATATCCTAAGTTGGAAGGGACCCATAAGGATCATCAAATTAAATTCCTGACTTGACACAGGACCATCCAAAAATCAGACCATAAGACTGAGAGAGTCTTGAACTCCATCAGGTTGGTGCCATGCCCATGCCATGGAGAGACTGTTCCAGTACCAGTTCCATGTGGTGAAGCACCTCATCCTTATCCTCAGCCTGACTCTCCCCTGTCACATGCTCCATGCCATTTCCTCATTCAAACTAGACTGGAAAAAAGAAAGAACTTGTGAACACTGTTGTGGAATTATCTAGTAAGAGCAGCTAAATATCCAAAACTAAACCAATTTTGCTTTCTGAGAACATTAAATAAACTCAGAGGAATTAGATTTATTTTCAACCTTAATATCTTCCTCAGAATTTCTGTACTTCCTTTATTTTTCTTTGGAATGAGTATAAACCAGATATCTCTAGTCCATACCCAAGCCTACATCTCATATGAGGTGAAATCATTAATACTGTATAGACTGGTCAGATACAGTGGCTTATATGATGCTGTGCTTTGGATTTAAGATGAAATTATTGGTGACAACACACTGATGTTTTAGTTGATGCAGATCAGTGTTTACACAAAGTCATGAACTTCCTTCACTGCAGGCAGGCTGGAGGTGCACAAGAAGCTATGAGGGACCAAACCAGAACAGCTGACCCAAACTAGAAAAAGGGACATTCATAGAATCATAGAATCACAGAATGGCCTGGGTTGAAAAGGACCATAATGATAATCATAAACTAAAGGAACTGGGGCTGTTTAGTAAGGGGAAGAGGAGGCTGAGGGGAGACGTTATTGCTCTCTTCAAAAACATGAAAGGTGATTGCAGCGAGAGCTGTGTTGGTCTCTTCTCACTGGTGACAGGTGACAGGATGAGGGAAAATGACCTCAAGTTGTGCCATACAACGAGGGTAAGCTTAGGTTGGATATCAGGAAAAACTTCTTTACAGAAAGGATAGTTAAGCACTGGAATAGGCTCCCCAGGAAGGTGGTTGAGTCACCATCCCTGAATGTGTTTAAAAACTATTTGGATGTGGTGCTCAGGGACGACGTGATTTAGCAGAGAGTTGTAAGAGTTAGGGGAGCATGGTTATGTTGCATTTGGACTTGATGATCTTTAAGGTCTTTTCCAACCTGAGCAATTCTATGATTCTATGATCATCTAGCTTCAACCCTCCTGCTATGTGCAGGATTGCCAACCACTAGACCAGGCTGCTCAGAGCCACATCCAGCCTGGCCTTGAATGCCTCCAGGAATGGGGCATCTACAACCACTCCCTCTTGTCCTATCACTATCCTCCTATGTAAACAGTCATTCTCCCTCTTGTTTATACTCTCCCTTCAAATACTGGAAGGTCACAATGAGGTCTCCTCAGAGCCTTCTTTTCTCCAAGCCTAATTCCTTCAACCTTTCTTCCTTTCTGGAGAGGTGCTCTAGCCCTCTAATCATCTTAGTTGCCCTCCTCCAAGAGTTCCAAGTCTTTCTTGTGCTGGGGGCCCCAGGCCTGGACGCAGTACTCCAGATGGGGCCTCACTAGAGCTGAGTAGAGGAGGAGAATCACCTTCTCCCTGCTGGCCACCCTTTTTTAACACAGCCCAGAACACCGTTGGCCATCAGGGCTGTATGCACACAGTGCTGGCTCATGTCCAGCTTCTTGTCCACCAGGACCCCCAAGTCCTTCTCTGCTGGGCTGCTCTCAAGGAGATCTTCTCCCAGTTTGTATATATACCTGGGATTATGCCCTGGCCTAAGTACAGCACCTTGCACTTGGCCTTATGATGCCATGCTGAACAATAAAAGCTGGAGTAAAGGAGAAAGGATAGAACATTTTGAGAGATTGTGTTTGTCTTCCTAAGAAAACATTACACATGATGGGCCCTGTTTTCCTGAACATCTGCTTGCCTATGGGAAGTAGTGACTGAATTCCTTGTTTTGCTTAGGTTGCAGGTAAGGCATTTGCTTTAATTACTAGACTGTCTCTATCTCAGTCTATGAGTTCTCTTGGCTTTCTGATTCTCTCACCCATTCTATCTGGGGAGAATGAGTGAGTGGGTGTGTAATGTTTTGTTGCCAGAGTTACATTGCAACAAGGAACTTCATTAAATATTGGAGTTTATGTCCTAAAATCTGATACAGATCCAAACCTAGGCATTAGAAAAGTGAAGATTTCAATGTACAGAATTGACAATGTGAAACGCCTTCCCACTATCCCATATTCTCTTTGTTAAAAGAGAAACATTATTCTGTACAGCATATATAGTCAAAATGGAAGAGACCTTTTCTGAATAAATAAAGACTAACATGTACAAGTATGTGCTATTTTCATCTGGTATATTTGCATTTGCACTAGAGGTCTTGCATAGCTCTCCCTGTGTTCAAATAGCAAAGGGAGTGTAGCTTGCATAGAAATAGAAATTTACAATAAAGATGGGGATGCATACTGAAAGCATAATGCCATACACTTTCTCATTAGACTTCTGAGTGACCTCCTTTGTATATTAAACAGTTCCTTTATATGTTAAACATAATTCCTCTGAGAAATTAAATGAAAAAGCAAGAATTTTTTACACCTGTTCTTTGAGATATCTCCTAGAGAAAAGAACTGCTATCCAGTTCAAAAAGTCCCATGGATATGAAAAGTCTCTGGAGAATCAGGACAAATTTGATGAAAGTTGATTTATGTTGAAGGCAGAAATTAGAAATGAATGCAAAAAATATTAATCAAACAGTGAAAAATAGAGTTTATACAGGAAACTGAAGAGAGTACAGTAAGATATTGGGTTCCAGGATTAAGGAAAACAAAGTCTAAATTCTAGGAAAGAAAGAAAGAAAAACAATCTGAAAACAACATAGAAAAAATTACTTGTGCTATGTTTTTTTTAGTCAACAGAGATGATGAAACTTGTTCAAGAAATTCTGGAAATAAAAATTGCTTTTTCAAAGCAGCCTTACAAAAAAACAGATCAAAGAGATTAGCTCTAGCAACCTGAACTCAGCCTGTCTTCTGCAAAATTCTAAATGTAGTCTGAAAATTGTCCTAAAAAAAGTAAAAGAACAAGAAAAAAGGAAAAGAAAACAAGAAAGGAAGGGAAGGGAAGGGAAGGGAAGGGAAGGGAAGGGAAGGGAAGGGTGTTCTCCCACTTTGTTGCATTGCCTTCTACACAGCTTTGTCTACAGTCCTATCAGGACAAAAGAGATATCAGTGAAAAGGTCATGAAGATGTAGCTGTGTGCAGATAGGGCAGGGGTGGAGAAAAGAAAGAAGGGAAAATGTAAACAGAACTGCCAGCATTTGAAAAGCCACATCGTCTGTGGTTCTTTCAGTCTGCAGCCATGTGCTGCAGACCTATCATATCAAGTGAGCTGATGTGTGCCTTCTGGATTGCCTGAAGTGTAAACATGGAAACTAGTTAATACAGCATTTGGTCTGGCACTATTTCTGTCAGGTCATGATGCACTGCAGAGGGTAAAATAATTCACAGTCCAGACTAGGCAAATATCATGTGGTGTAGAGTCACCTGTGAACTATCATGTTCAAACATTTAAGAATAAATCATATGAATAGAACAAAGTAATTCTAGTGGCATTTCCAGAGTGGTGGACTAAGTAGTTTGTCAATAAGGGTAAACAAAACACAGAAGCTAGACATTGTCTTGCTTCATGTTAAAACAATATACATTTCAAGATCTTGAGATTTTTGTTCCTCATCAGAAGCAGATAACAGAACCACAGAATCACAGAATGGTTGTGGTTGGAAGTGACCTCTGGACATAATTTTGTCCAACCATTTTCACAAGCAGAATCAACTAGAGCCTCTTGTCCAGGATCATGTCCTAACAGCTGTCCTGTCATAACTATGTGGCAGTCACTAAGATCATGAACATAAAACATTTCTATGTGTTTTCCAAAGGCTGATAATATTAACATTATTCATATCCATACTAAAATGCACTAAAGAACTGATATTATTATTAGTTTGGGATGCAGTTAATCAAAATCTGTGCTACTTTTTTCCATAAAATCCATATACAAACTCTGCTCTGAGGCAGGTATTTTGTATGAAGAGTAAATCCTGCTACATTTTGTTATCTGTTGATCTGACTATATGGCACATACAGGGAGGAAAAATGTCTGAAACTAAAAAAGAGAAAAAAAAGTAGTTACAAAAATAATACCAATGGGAACAAATAGGTTTAAAAAATGGCATAAGCAACAGTAATAAGCTGCAAGTTGAAGAAAAAATATTCTAGACTGGAAACTTTGGATGGAAGAATCTACTGAATTAATTTATATGTTTTATATAATTTCATATATGATCTCTATCAGAAAGTGACATTGAGGAGCTGAAAGCTATGACATACTGTAATAATACTTTGAAGATACTAGCATAGATGTATAATATAAATCATTTACCAAAGGTATCTCTCATAGCATATGCAATATCTATGTGAATTTCATCACACAGCAAATTAAATAAAGATAATAGAGTGATAATGCTGTGTGCCCATATGTGGTAATGATCTTGATATCTTGAAATATAACTATGATAACACAAACAAGTTAACTGAGAAGCATTAAAATTCTGTTAAATCACTTTCAAAAACCACTTGGGAAAAGAAAAAATCAAGATTGTCTGGTTATAAAGTAAGTGATAGTGGCCTGTGGGTGTTAGCAAAATATCTGAAATTCCCCTGAAATATCTACTTAATCTGTGCTTAAACTTGTCAGTACCAGTTTAGGGGAATTCTGTATAAGTCTATTTTAAACTGCTACTGGAATGAAGACTCAGGATGGAAATGCCAAACAATGTTTTGAAGAACACATTTTAACCATTTCTCCATACAAAATCTGCTATTTAGCTTTAAATATATCTTTGATATTTTTATGAACAAAGCTATGGAGTAATACTGCTGTCAGAAACAACATCACATTAATACAGTCATTAGAGAAACAGTTTTTCAAACATCAATTTTAAAAGGTTTTATCTTTTAATAATTTGCTATTCTTCTTTTCAATAACATTGTACTTCAAAATGAAGTTCAGTTTTCACAATTTCTTTTCCAAATTGCTTGTTGATGAGGATTAATCTAAGGAAGACTTTCTTACTATTAGCAATATCTCCGTTAGGTACAATTCCTCTCTCTCAGAGCCATTTCCATTCAAACTTCTCCGTGGAGCAGCAGGCTGCAATTTCTGAGTCTGTGCTGTAATTCTACTGTAATTCTTGCACAGAAGCCTAGTCAATCAACCCTGTCCTCCCCATGATAGTCAACTGTCCTTTTAAAACAGCAATAGTGTTCAGTATGAATTGAGTGAATAGAATTGCTGTGCTAGAGGGACAGTCAGCTACTACAGAGATATAGAGGATTGATTGACACAAAAACATATGTGGAAGAGTTATAGAAGAATTACAGCAGAATCACAGAAATTGCAGTCTCCACACTTCATGAGACAAAAAGGAAGCTACAAGAGATACCATTAATAAATAAAATTTGCCTTTCAGCTAAAGCTGCATCACAAATTCTTTTTTTTTATTTCCAATTTTAATTATTAACTGTGTAAATAAATATATGTACAAATAAATATATGTAAAAAATAATTGTGACTTCAATTCTACAATGGTTACAATTCTAGGATGGTTTTAATTCAAATTGAGGTGACTTTTTTTCAGCTGAAACAACATGGGACTTGCATAAGTAATTTATTTTTTTTAGTCTCAGAACAAGAATGTATATAACACCTTCACAAAAGCATTTTCAATAAGCATTGTTTCTATTTTTCAGTTGTAAAAATATACATAATTGTATACATATGGTACTATATATTCAAATGATCCAATTATGCTTTTCTTTAATAAGAACTACATTAGGTTATAGAGTCACAAAACCAAAATCAAGGCTGGAAAGGACCTCAAAAAATCATGAGGACCAACCTTTCTTGAGAAAAGTGTGTTTAGTTGAGATTATCAAGCAAGGTTTACAATCTCTAGCAGCTTGTAAAATCACATCTTGAAAACTTCCACTGGTTGGGATTCTGACATGCTCTTGGAGAGACTGTTCTAGTGATTATTGTTTCTACTGTAAAACAAATAATTCTTACACCAAAATAAAGTCTCTCCCAGTGCTATATATACCCATTGCCCCTTGTCTTCATGTGGCTCCTTGTCCTCTTTGTACACAAAATACTAAACTATTGTGATAAGGTTTTCCCTGACAATTTTGTTGAGTTCCACTGTTTCATGGCTGTATATTAATCTGCAGGAAAGGTCTGCTCCTCCATGCCAACTCTCATCTAACTATACACAGTTGCTTCACTGCTGTGAGTTTTGCTTCAAATTTTGCAGGAAAGGGCCATGTGTCTTGTTAGCTTCATACTGATGTACTCCTAATTTCTTTCTAAGATTAAACTCTTCCTAATGAGATGACAGAATAAAATGACAACGGCAATAGATGGTGGTGTCCAAAACATATGTGTTTTTTTATGTTTCTTTTCTGTTCTTTTATAATGTCAGAGTTATTTGTTGGCTTTGTCTTGCTTTTCTGCCAGTATGCATTGAAAGGAAGATGCATGCTTCATCACTGCTGAAAAAGTTAGTGGTGTTTTCATACTTGTAGCATTTTCTTTAAGTACTGGACTACTAGATTATGAAATGGACAAAGTAGCTCACATGTTTCATGAATACTTTTTCCAAGTCTTCATAGACTCAAATGTATAATGTGGCACGATTTTCTCTGTAGTTATGCTAGCTTAAGTTCTAGAAACACTTTTTATTGTTTTTTAGATTTTGAAAACATAATATATCACTACAAAGGTTAATGCCAATATTTTATCTGATTTAAACCACATGGAGAGAATTTTTAAGTTTATGCTTTTTCTTTTTTTATCACTTTTGTAACTATCTACAATGTTAAATCTTAGCAAAGAGGTTCATTTGAACTAACATAAAGTTTTGAACAATCTTACTTTAAAGCCAGTTAAGAGTTCTGCAGTATTCAATGAAAAAAAAAAAAAAAAAAAAAAAAAAGAGAAATTGCTTTTCTGGTCAGTTAGCACAGAAAAAAAGAATAATAATATAATGCTTCATGAGATCATATTTTATTGATCTAATCAGCTTAAAACTGTATGGATTTTTATGTGGCTACATTTCTACTTTATTTAACTGTACAAATGTCTAAAAAATGTAAGAATTATTAATGCTTAATTTTAACATTATTTGTGTTTTTTTTTTTCTTACAGTGATCTCCATGAAACAAATCATCCACTTCAGGAATACATATTACATAAATCAAGAGAAAAATCATTTATATGAGTAATGTAGTTAAAATATTTCCATGCAGTGCTTAAAATTAGTTTTGTGCAGTCCTGAGTGTTTAGTTTTAAAAGAAGTGGACCAGAATGAAAATAGGCAAATTCCTGACTTGCAAAGAAAACTGTTGGAGATTAGAGAACTGTTTTCTCCTTGCTCTTGTGTCTCCACAGAACAGGAGTAAGGAAGATCACAAGATTGCTCCTAACTGAAACAAAAGAATGAGAATTCTGAATATTCATAGAATCATAAAATGGCTTGTGTTGGAAGGAATCTTAAGGATCATCTGGAGCTTTTGGAGATTTTGTGGAACTTCTGAAACAGCACTAGAGGAGGGTCATGAAGATGATCAGAGCCCAGGAGCATCTCTTCTAAGTAGACAGGCTGAGGGAGATGGGCTTGTTTAGCTTGGAGAAGAGGAGCCTCCAGGGAGACCTCATTGTAGCTTTTCAGTATTTAAACAGAGCTTATGTACAAGATGGAGACCAATTTTTTACTGGTCTGATAGGACAAGAGGGAATATTTTTAAAATAAAAGAGAAGAAATTAAGATTAGATTCCAGGGGAAAATTTTTTATTGAGAAAACAGTGAGGTACCAAAACAGGCTGCCCAGAGAAGTTGTGGATGCCTCAGCTGTAAAGAGGCTAGGCTGAGCTGACCTATGTTTGGCAACCCCATCCATGACAGAGTGTTTGGAACTAGATATTTGAAGTCCCTTCCAACCCAAGTCATTTATGATTCTATGATTCTGTGATATAGTTCCTTCCCTCTGCCATGGGCAGGGTTGCCACCCAGTATAAGTGATTACCCAAATACCCATCCAACCTTACATTGAACCCTTCCAGAAATGAAACATTTACAGCTTCTTTGGGCAACATGTTCCAGTGCTTTAACTCCCCTTGCACCCTCACAATAAAGAATTTCTTCCTAATATCTAATCTAAATCTATTCTCTTTTAGTTTAAAATACTTGCCCTTTTCCTATCACTATGTCTTGCTCCAATTTATAGGAGGGAGATAAGGTTCTTTTAATATCTTTATAACTGGCGTGAGATTAAGAAACAACTGCTAAAATGTTGATCCAACCAGTTTATTACAAATCTTAATGAGGGAAATGGGGAAGGGGAGGACGGACACTATTATGAATTAGGATAATGGGGAAGAGAAGAAGGGCGATAGAAAAGATAGGGAAGAAGAAGCAAGGAGTCTTTATAGGCAGCAAGAGGGAGATAGTCACCACCATGGATCCAGCGTGGTTTGTAGTTCAATCATTGATCTTCAGTAGTGATGGGTCATCGGACATTCTTGTTCTGTTGACGACGACAACGGCAACGGTGACCTTGGCGATGATGGCCCCTTTTCAATGCGTTCAAAGTGGTCGAGTCAGCTCTCTTTGGAATGACAGCTAAAATCCAAAGTGGTTGAGTCAGCTCTCCTTTGAGTGGCAGCTTCTGGCTCTGGGATATCAGCAGAAACTCCGTTGTTCCCACCTTCTGGGCGTTATCAGCAGATAAGAGGAGCAGGGATGCCCATCTGCATCCTGTTTTTCACAGGACACGATGATATCATTCCCCAATTTTCCCATACCAAGCTGGAGCTATTTAGTCACAGGCCAGATCTTCCACCAGTAAACACTCCTGAGCACTCTCTTCTGGAGACAAGCAACTCTGGAGGAAGAGGCTTTCAAATATTCCCAAAGTGATGTCGATTGTCACACAGTAGCACCCATCACTTGCCTCCTCAACAAATCAATCAGAATCTTATCACAAGAAATACCTCAGGAAGCAAGCTTTGAGCCAAAAAACAAAGAAGGATTCTCAGCTGGCAGATATTTCTATTATTTATTGTTTTTCTTTCTTTCATCTAGTCAAATGAAAACATTTCGAGAACATGTAATTTACACCTTGGATCTGCCAACTCTATCCCCAGGAAGGTGAGAGCTGTGTTCTGTACTACACACCTAGCAGAGAAGACCTTTGCTGACATTCCCAACTGTAATATACACTTATTATTGAAAATAAAACCAAGATGAGAAGAAGATGGAAACAATTGTCTTACGGATATTCTTTAGTATAGGAATAGGCAGTCATAGAGCATGTACTGTCATGTTTACTACCTCTGTAAAGAACATCAGAATTTTCAGACTGAACATTTAGACAGTCTGCAACAATCTTCCAGTAATGCTAGTTCTGTTACCTTCCCTCTCTGGATCTCTTTTTCTTAAGCATTCTTCACCAGACACAGAGACTCAGCAAGCAAGATAAACCCAACTTAAAAGTACAGTACAAATATTTGTTGGCTAGTACTGAGAAGATGTGTCTAGAACTGATATCTTCTAGAACAAACACTAGCTTGGTCACACAGCCGACTGTCATCGACCAGGTGGTGAAAGGTTGAATTACATATCTGTATTACACCTCTGTCTTAAACAAACAAACAAACAAAAACTTAAAAAAAAAAACCTAAAAAAACTAAAAAACCCCACAATTTTATATTAAGTAGACAAGCTTGTCTACTTTCTTATTCTACCTCCAGTTTCTTGTTCGGTAAAATTGAGCAAAGATTTTGCAGCTGTGCTACATCAAAATGTGCACAGAAGTACAGGAAATAAAACCTTGTGCTGAGCGGTTAGAGATCTTCTGAAGGGACACTACACAGAAGCAGAAACAATCACATAGAAAAACAAAAAAGTATCATCACTTATAGCTGCTTCTCCACCTACAGTAATAACAAATGAGACCCTGGCTAGGCCTCTGGCCTACTAGACAAAACAAATCCTATATTCAAAGGATCAGCCTGGAGTCAAAAGAGACATAAACATATCTGTTTAATGATCTGCTTTCATAGTAGTAGAAATGAACAAATAGAACAAGACATCTTTGTAAAATGATCAAGGAAACTATTAATTATAGACTATAGAATATTCTTCTCTACAAGTAAACATCTTAGTCAAAATTTTGTATTAATCATTCAACTGGAGTGTAGAGCTGCTGTTCTGGAAGACCTTGACAGCCTGGAGAAAGGGGCTTAAAGAACCCTCATCGTAGTCAGCAAAACCAAGTGCAAAATCCTGCATTTGATCAGGAATAATCTAATTGAGGATAAAAAGCAGCTTTGCAGAAAATACCCTGAGTGTCTTGGTAACCAGAAGTTGAACATGAAATAGCAATTTGCACCTACAACTAAAAATGCCTGTATTCTGGGCTGGATTAACAAGGATGCTGCCAGCAAGTAAGGTAATGCATTATTTCCCCTAATTTTTCACACTTGTAAAGTCAAATCTGGAGAACTATGAATTTTCCAGTAAAATTGACACATCTAGTACAGGGCAATAAAATGATTAGGGGTACACAATAAGAGAAGATAAAAGATATTATTCAGTCTTAGGAGGACAAGTCTTTTCAGACATTGATCTAGGAGAAATCCTAGTTTCTCTCCATGGAGAAGATGGAGATGAAAACTCTTCTTTAGATTGCATAGTATTAGGACAACAGAAAACAGAAGAAATGCATATCATGGAGAATGCAGAGTAGTAGTAAGGATTTTTTTTTTCAAGTCTATGAATGTGATCAGTTTTGGCATTCAAAACACATCTGGATACCGTCTTTAGAAATCTGTTGTTACTGAATTGCTTTGAGTCAAATGTTGGACTACAAAACTTCCAGAGGCACCTTTAAATATACATTCTTTTAAGATTCTGTGACATTTTCCAGAGTGTGATGCACTGGAATAAGTATCCATTGAAGAAGACAAAAGAGGGTGGATGATTATATGGAAAGGGCAATAAGATAAGAGTTTTTAAAAATATTAGGGGCAAGTAGGAAGACATGTTTGCAAAAGGATAACCTAAAAAAGGCATTGAGAAATGTAGATGAAACAGTAAGATACTAAAAGTATCTAGCTTCAATAATTCCATTTTCGTTTGCACTTTATCAAATAAATTTTCCATGTAATCCTGAAAAACATTTTCTGCACATAAAATATGGCTGGTAGACTTAGTTTTCACTTGCCTTTAAATGACTTTTGGAAACTTAAATTTAAATAAAATTCTTTGTTTAAATTTAAATATCTCAATTTCATTCCCCTTCATCCCTGATTGAGTCTTACACAATTTTTATGAATATTCATACTTACATTAGGGGAGAGAAAGACATATGTTAAAAGAAATATTATTCTGCAGACTCTAGAGGCATGGAAAGCTTTATCATCTGAATATGAGCAAGTTCACTGTTGTCATCCATGTTCTCCCTCTAAATAAAGATGTTAATTGATTTAAATCATGTCAAAATCATTTTCAGCTCAGGAGGTTGCTCAGTGCTGATCTTGATGATAAATGTAGTGTCATATGGAATAGATTTCATTGCAACCTAGACTAACTTTCTCCTCTATGAAAGCAGATGCTGGAGAAATATGACCTCTTGCTGTTGCAGCTTTGGAAAACATTACAAGGCAGAACCAATGATTCTTTCAAATAGACTATGGCAAATCTTATGTTCAGTGGATTGGTTTAATCATGGACTTTCCCTTTCACTTTATTTGTATTGTTTTAATTAATTCTATGCCTAGAGTATGACTGTTTCATTTTTCTCTTCATGAATAAAAACTCAATCAAAGAAATAACAGCTTTTCTAAGTTAAGATACAAACTAAAGAATTATTCTAACAAAATAGATAATTCTAAGTTGTCCCTATCAGTTAAATTTATTATTCCCATTAAATATGAATAGTATTCTGGGTCATCCTGTTAAAAGTCTTGTCTTGTAAGGAACCTAGTTTTCCAAAATATTAATATGAAAGAATTTCTAAAACTTTTTATTAAAAAAAAAACATTCTGTTTTATAGGTGCTTATGCAACAAACAGTTCCTCATAACCATAATTGTTCTGTGTTTATTATGACATTAACCATCCTAAATTTCACCTAACACTTAAAATACCCTTAAGCTTTATATCATCTCATGTTTTCTTTTAGCTGTTTCTGTTTGTATACTTGCTTTTCTTAAAATATTTATGTAACCTTTTGTCTTCAGAACATGTAAATTATGTGTTCCTTTCCACAGCAAAATAAATGAACTGGATAAGAAGAAGGTATATGAAATCACTAAAGACATTCTAACCTGAAATAAATCAGAATATTTTAAGAATAAAGTAATGAATCCATTTCATTATTTCTTGCAATGAGAACAGCAATCTGAACATTGAGAAGTTCAGAATGTAATGAATCATAGACTTCCATATAGAGAGCAGAAAAGCAATTTTAATAAATAGGCAGATCATATAAAAATGATTTGTATCAATATCTATCAGTCTGAACTCTGACAGTACTGCACCCACTGTTTCCCCCAAAGTAGGCAATAATGAAAAAGTGTCTCTTCCATTTATGCATTAATTTCAGGACTGATTGCACCTAACCACATTGAATCTGTCCACATCCTTTTCAAGTATGGCAACTAATGATCACAATTCCTGCCATGTAGATCAGTGCTTCAACATCCGGTTGGAAATTGTCAACTCGGCATACTGAAAATCTATCTTCTGTCAATAATATAAATGAATAAGTAGGCAGGTGCTATTTCAGAACTCCTCTCACACTACTTTAAGTTGTGCTGAGCCATTCTGTCAAATAAAACTCTAAAATGTGTTTGTTTGAGTGCAAAAATATTTGTTTACCTTTTCCTTTTCATACATATTATTACATTCATTCATTACCTTTTCTCTTCCTTGACTTGATAAAATTCAACGTTCTAATATACTCTAACACACATCTAACTGAGTAGACATTTTATTAAAAAAAAATACCTGTTCAGTCCAACGTTAGGTATACTATCCTAAACTAAACCATTAAGAAAACTTCAGAATGCTTTTCTGTGCTCACATTTCAACAACTCATACAAAAGGCAAGACTTATGGAGCTTGTTCAGAAAAAAAAAATTTTAAATCATATTATTTTATTTTGCTTCCTTTATGAATGACTTTTTCTTAATTCTCAAACACAAGGATGAAAAGAAAAAAAAATTACACAGGGTGTATGTGAAACAATATGTGAAACAAAAATGGCATTTAATGAATAATCTAAACTTTCTTTAATTATTACGTGAACTTAAATTTTACTTTGAAATTAAAGATGATCAATAAATTGTATATTGTTAATTATGTCAAGTAAGGGACACTGTAGACAATTAAGAAAAGATCAGTAAAGAGTAAAAAATCACTTGATAACAGAGTGTTAATTTTTCTGAAGAAATACAATTTCAAAAAGTTAGAGAAAAAGGATGAATACTGTCAAATTAAATAAAAGGAATTGTAAATCTCAATTGTAAATCAGGAAAGACAAAGGGATAATCATGCTGACATCGAAACTTATGCATAAAATAGCATCTTCTGTTTAAAAGTATAAAGAATTTTATTTGTAATGAATATTTTGACAGATATGTCACACAGATTTCACCTTTCCCACAAATTTCCATTTTATTAACCCAAAAGAACATATGTAACAAAATATTTTTGGTAGTACAGTAAATGCCCATATGCATAAATATTTTGAGATATATATGTATATGCACTCAGAATTTTATTGATGATCAGAGTCTGTGGTCTGATTGTTCAGGTCTTCTCTGATTTGTTTAATTTGTTAATCTCCTACTTTTGATTTGATGATATCTCCTATAGGAAGCTTTCATTGGATTTCTATTTCCAAAAGACATGGAAGGCTCCTTTAGCTGCTTAAAATTTGCTGTTCAAAACCTCTCAACTACAGTGAGAACAAGTGCCTTTTTTAGGTCTTGGATTTTTCATGCAGAAAAGAAAGGATTGTTGTTGTTGTTGTTTTTCCACAATGAAAAAAATAGGATCTGATTTCTGTGCATTTTAATTTGCAGTATGATTTGCTTCAGGATATACCAGTGTGGTCCACTGAAAAAACTGTGCGCAATTAACGGAACTCAACACAATTCTATATATGTAAATAAATCTATATGTATCTGCAAATAAGAACTTCCACTCTTTGCCCATTTGAAGTCTGTCATGGGTTGACACTAGTCATTGGATTGACAGTCATATTTGCCTCTTATTTACTCCAGTCTCTAGTGGGGAAAAAACAAAAGGAAGACAAAGTCTTGTGGATCAAGATAATTACATCTTAATTAAAAATAAAAATAAAAAAAAAAATTAAAAAATAAGGCAGAAACCTCATGCATGAGAAAAGCAAAAAGCAATATTCAGTTGGTGCTTCCCATCAACATGTAGATTTTCAGACTCTTCCTGGGATGCAGGACCTTACCGTGACTGGTGCTTAGGAAGATGAACATCATAACTATGAAGATCCTGTTTTGTTACTCATTTCCTTGAGCTTTTTATTGTTGAGCATTTTGTCAAATACTATGGAGTGTTCTTTTAGTCAGTTTGGGTCAGTTATGTTAGCTATGTTCTCTCCCAGCCTCTAGTCCAGACATCACATACTTATTTTTGTGGAATCTGAAACGGAAAGAGGAAGCTTTGATGTTATGCAAGCACTACTCATCAGTAGGCAAGCAGTGGTATGTTATCAACACTATTCTAGCCACAAGTGAAAAGCGTAGTAACATATTTGCTGCTATGAATAAAGTTAGGTCCATCTCAGCAAAAATCAGTTCAAAGTCTCACTTTATACTATTAGAAAGAGACAATTATTACATTGCCCTCATCTTTCAAACTGTTACCTTTTTGCTCAAAGAGAAAACTATTAGACTAGATCAAGAGCAAACCTTAAAGATAATATGACAGCAAGAAAAAGTTGTCAACTCGAGTCAGTTTGAAGAATATTTTCTCTGGTAATAGTAAGCAGAAAAGAGCCAGAAAATATGGAGAAAGGAAAGTGCACTTTTAAATTTGGTCATGACAGTCAGGGACAAGGTGATAAAGTCTCACTATATAAATGACCCTAACATATCTAAATAGTAGATAGAACCAGCAGAACTGTGGCTACACTGGTATATACTTTCTATTATTATATTTTATTTATATTGTTAATATGTAATAGTTTCATATACGGAGAACATATCAGTGTTTAACAGAACCATGGCCTTGTTGAACACAGAAAATAGGTGGACAACCATGTTTATACCAAATGATTTTGGAGGATTTTTCAGAAAGTTTTCTATTAATTTCTAGACTCTGTATTTATACTATGTGCAATAATACTACCATATCTGTCTGAGTTATATAGACTTTAAAAATATTTCCATATAATTTAAATTTAACACATTTCCCTCAGTCCCAAAGACTGCAAAGCAGGTGGAGCAACAGACTGTGATGACTGTATAGGAATGATCACTGAGTAGAGTATAGCATAGAACTTTCGAATTATGTCTGAAATCATATACTCAGCTGTAAAGTCTCAGTCTTCCAATGGCAGGTCTTTACGTATTTTAATGTGAAAGCAGTTATGAAAAGACAAGGACTGAGCTTTCCAAATAAATAGGGAACTCCTTATCTTCTATGTGCACTGCACTAACACGGTGATTCTGTCCTTTACTGCTAAGCAACGCAGCTTAGTGAAGAACTGGTATCTCAGAATAAACTACAATACAGGGAAACGCCTATAAGAGTGATCATCAAAACTATGTTACAACATAGACTTTCTGCTGTGGAAAAATAGATTAAATCTGTCTCAAAATTCAGTTAAATATCTATAGTGCACTGAAGATGCTTTTTTTTTTTTTTTTTTTTTTTTTGAGGGAAGGAACAGCAAATGTCAAATCAGTCATCAAGACATTTTTGAACAGAGGTGTTACATATTACCTAACTCAAATTTATATTATCACTAAGAAATACGTTGTACGATAACAAAAGAAACAAAAAGTGCAGACTGAATACAAAATCTTTAAATTGAAAACAAATAAAACAATATAAGGAAATTAGGATGTCTCTGGAAAGAATTACTTGACGCTATTTGCAGGAGAATTCTGTGATTAGGTTTTAGGAATAGTAAACATTTTTTCTTTGATGAACCCAGAATCTCAGGGAAAAAAGTAGTAAAATAAAACTTTAAAATTATGCTGAGATTCTGTAAACAGATATATAGTAAATTATTCTGCTCATTTTTCCTTACTCACTTCAACATTCAAATAACTTGAAAAAGAGCAAGTAAGAGCTCACCTTCTTCCTCTGAAAATAATTAAAGATGAATATAAAATATGCTCTATTATACTCTCACACAAACAAAAGAGTGGAAATAAGATTTCCAATAAGAGAAACAAGCTTCTCTATTACTAGTATTATGCCAAATGTACACCGTACTTTCCTTTAATGTGGAAGAGTTAACATTGGTAGAAATCTTTCCACTCACTTTTAATGTATAGTCCTAAGGCTGTGTAAACTTTGCTACAGAAGCACTTGGAAGGCCTCTGGATTCTGTGTGTGTTTGTGATGCTGTTGCCAGTGCACTGTTTTCTGTCATGGTAATAGAGTATATAGCCAGTTGGTTCACTGACATTAAGAAGTCCATGACTGGACATTCTCGTGCTAAGTAAAGGAGATATAAAATTTACATGTGTACAGCAAGGAACTCAGCTTGAGAAGAAATGAACAAAGGTTATGTTAATGTAAAGAAAATCAAACATCTTTGCTTACTTCAGAAAACCAGACATCTCTTCAAATACAGAGAGATGTTGCAGGTGGTGAAACAGCATTTTCTTTGCACAGATGTGAGACATCAGTCTAACAACCATATATTCTTAAAATAGAACAAGAGAATTCATAACATTAATTTCAGGTTCATCAATGTTATGGATAAAAGACTCTTTAGTGTAGTACTGGGAGAACACTTTGTCAAGTTTTAAATCAAACTGTTTGAGTTACAGTCACAGGATAGCTGTTGAAATACAAAATACAGTGCAAGGCCTCTCCCCTCTCCCCATTTGTAGAGTATAATTTACAGCTGCTACTGAATTGAAAATGTTCTTTCCAGGCTAATGCTAAAAACAAAGTAATCAAGTATAATTTTAACTCAAGTCTGTCTATACTACACTGTACTGCCATAACTTCATATACCATATCAAACATCTAGTGCATTGCACTATGCAGACCTCCTGAAGGAGTAAAGAAGACCAGGAAAAGTTTAATTAGGGAAAGAATTAGAGAAAAATAACTAATTAAACTATTGATATAAAGTAGAAAATGATGAGTATATTTATACTGATGGAGTTCCTGAGAAATATGCAATGAGATGGCCTTACTTTAATTAAGGTGCAAAAGGAGCCTCCATACACATGACTCTGATGCGCTAAACTAATTTTTTAAAAGTTCTGTTTTAGGGATTATTCTTTTTCTTCTGTTTTATTTACTTATTTTTTTCATTTACAAAAAGTGTCCCTATTTTTCAGTACTATTGGGAACACAATGAAGCAAAGGAGTGCAATGTAGCCTTAGTACCATCAACTGAATGCACTTCAACCAACAGTCAGCTTACCAATGAAACCAAGGTGCTTTTTCTTAAAAGATAAAGGTGCACTTGAAAAAAATGAAATGTACAGCAGCTAAAGCAGTCAGAAGATGTTTAAAACATATGGTCTTTAGAAACAATCAGATAACAAATATATACAATATAATAGGTATTGATACAGCAGCAGTAACAGTAAAGAACAAGGAAATAATTGAACCTTGTTTTATTATGTTTTGTTTTATTTTGCATTAAAGAATATATAAACCACTGCTTGTTTTTTTTCACTCTGAAGACTTAGCTCTTCATTTGATTTTTCTGAATTATAGTAAGTTTTTTACTACATTTTTGAAACAGGTATGCAAAAATGAAGAAATCATGAAGTCTAAGTGAGGGGAGGTAAAAATTTGGTATAGCAAATATATGTTTTTACAATTGATAAAACTGTCATATAAGTTTGACTAAATCCATCAGAAACCCAGGCAAATATGCTTTTAAGAATTTAATATGCATATATGCCACGAGTAGATGGAGTATGCTATTCAACACATCTTCTAGGCATGTGGCTCAACATATTTTGTAATAAAATGTGAAATTGCCCATTTGTAAAACCATGAAAAGAAAGGGAAGAAATGAAAACAAATTCCATCGAAAAGAAGAAAAGGAAAATTTCACCTTCAGAACAGAGTTGTTTGCTAAAAGGAAACAAAAGTAAAACAATCAGCTAGTGGTACTGTCTGTTTTAACATAGAACTAATCAGTACAGTTTTTGTTCAAAGTTTGGCATTAACATTTCATTGTGTAAGATATATACAAAGAAGTTTTCTGATACTGTTACTGATATAAAATTAGTTACTATTACGACAAAACTCACTCTGAAATTCTGTCCTAATAACCACTATGCCAGTTAATTACTTTCTTCAGAGGAAAATCAAAACAAAACAAAAACAACACAAAACAGCAGCAGCAACAACAAAAGCTAGTAATTTAAATAATTTGATCTAATGTCACTGGCTTCTACATCACTAATGGAACAACATTCTCAAAAACAGGATAAACAAAAGAGGAACGAAGGGCAGAAAATTCATTTTAAGTTACCTGACTTTTAAATAGCTAAAATTAACTTTGCAAAGACGTTGAAAACAGGATTTTAAAGATGAATCAGAAGGAAAAAACTTATTTTTCCTTAGAGACTTAAATAATTCTGGTGCGTTGGAGCTGTTACCCTATGCTTAATAATGTATCCATTAACTTTCAAAAATTTTAAATAACACCTTCATAGATAAATAACTTAAACAACAACAACAACAAAAAAGTAATGAAAAATGCTGATTAATTTAATTTTGCACATTAATTTAATACTTATGAGTAGGAAAGGATTATGTTGCTGAAATTCAGTTGTTCTTTATGTAAAAGTTTTGAGGAACAAATAACCACCATTTTTTATTTTACAAGTAATCTCCATATAAATGTACTCTACCTAGACTTCAGCAAAGCCTTTGACACTGTCTCCCACAGCATTCTCCTGCAGAAGCTGGCAGCCAGAGGCTTGGATGGGTACACTCTTGGCTGGGTAAGTGTGAGAATCCTTCTTTGTTTTTTGGCTCAAAGCTTGCTTCCTGAGGTATTTCTTGTGATAAGACTCTGAATGATTTGTTGAGGAGGCAACTAATGGGTGCTAACCGTGTGACAATCGATATTGCTTTGGGAACATTTGAAAGCCCCTTCCCCCAGAGCTGCTTGCTCTGTAGAAGAGCGGATGAGAGTGCTCGGGAGTGTTTACTGGCGGAAGATCTGGCCTGTGACAAAACAGCTCCAGCTAGCTGTGGGAAAACTGGGGAACGATACCATCGTGTCCTGTGAGAAACAGGATGCAGATGGGTACCCCTGCTCCCTCTTATCTGCTGGCAAGGCCCGGAAGATGGGAACAAAGGAGTTTCTGCTGAGATCCCAGAGCCAGAAGCTGCCACTCAAAGGAGAGCTGACTCAACCACCTTGGATTTGAGCTGTCACTCAAAGGACAGCTGACTCGACCACTTTGAAAGCATTGAAAAGGGGCCATCATCGCCATGGTCATCGTGCTTCGTCCTTCTCACCGTCGTCGTTGTCAACAGGACAACTCTGCCTGACGACCCACCGCTACTGAAGATCAAAGACTGAACTACGGACCACGCTGGATCCATGGTGGTGACTATCTCCCTCTTGCTGCCTATAAAGACTCCTTGCCTCTTCTTTCCTATCTTTTCTATCGCCCTCCTTCCCTTCCCCCATTACCCTAATTCATAATAGTGTCCGTCCTCCCCTTCCCCATTTCCCTAATTAAGATTTGTAATAAACTGGTTGGACCAACATTTGAACCGTTGCTTCTTAATCTCACGCCAGGTATATAGATAATAAAAGAATCTCCTCTCCCTCCTATAAATTGGAGCGAGACAGTAAGGAGCTGGCTGGAGGGCCGGGCACAGAGAGTGGTGGTGAATGGAGTCAAATCCAGCTGGCGACCAGTCGTGAGTGGTGTTCCCCAGGGGTCGGTGCTGGGGCCTGTCCTCTTCAATATCTTTATTGATGACCTTGATGAGGGCATCGAGTGCACCCTCAGTAAATTCGCAGATGACACCAAATTGGCTGGAAGTGTGGATCTGCCTGGGGGTAGCGAGGCCCTACAGAGGGATCTGGACAGGCTGGAGAGCTGGGCTGGAGCCAATGGGATGAGTTTCAACAAGGCCAAATGCCGGGTCCTGCACTTCGGCCACAACAACCCCAGGCGATGCTACATGCTTGGGGCGGTGTGGCTGGAGGACTGCGTAGAGGAAATGGACCTGGGGGTATTGATTGATGCTCGGCTGAACATGAGCCGACAGTGTGCCCAGGTGGCCAAGAAGGCCAATGGCATCCTGGCTTGCATCAGAAACAGTGTTGCAAGCAGGAGCAGAGAGGTGATTGTTCCCCTATATTCAGCACTCGTGAGGCCACACCTCGAGTACTGTGTCCAGTTTTGGGCCCCTCACTGCAAGAAAGATATTGAGGCCCTGGAACGTGTTCAAAGGAGGGCAACAAAGCTGGTGAGGGGTCTGGAACACAGGCCATATGAGGAGAGGCTGAAGGAGCTGGGAATGTTCAGCCTGGAGAAGAGGAGGCTCAGGGGAGACCTTATTGCTCTCTATAACTTCCTGAAGGGAGGTTGTAGTGAGCTGGGGGTCGGCCTCTTCTCTCGTGTCATTAGTGATAGGACCAGAGGGAATGGTTTCAAGCTACGGCAGGGGAGATTCAGGCTGGACATGAGGAAGTATTACTTTTCAGAAAGGGTGGTCAGGCACTGGAATGGACTGCCCAGGGAGGTGGTGGAATTACCGACCCTGGGGGTGTTCAAGGAAAGACTGGATGTTGTGTTGAGGGACATGGTTTAGTAGGAGCTATTGGGAATAGGTGAACGGTCAGACTGGGTGATCTTTTAGGTCTTTTCCAACCTTAGTGATTCTATGATTCTATGATTCCTACCTCCAGTTCAATAAAGTGAATCCCACCCACAATATTTTTAAAAGAAGGAATGATCTGTTATACTGACAATATTTTCAAGAATATTTCTCATGGTTCTGCTTAGAGTGAATAGAATCATAGAATCATAGAATCACCAAGGTTGGAAAAGACTAAAAGATTGTCCAGTCCAACCGTTCACCTATTCCCAATAGCTCCCACTAAACCATGTCCCTCAACACAATATCCAGTCTTTCCTTGAACAGCCCCAGGGTCGGTGACTCCACCACCTCCCTGGGCAGTCCATTCCAGTGCCTGACCACCCTTTCTGAAAAGTAATACTTCCTAATGTTCCTAATATCATATTTAGTATTATTTAAATAATATTTCCTTATCCACTGGAAAAATTCTTTGATAGTACTGTGATACATTCACTGATATTTCTTCAAACACTTAGTCTCCCTTCCACATATTGTATCAAAGTCATTACATGAGTACGGTGGCATTTAATCAGTTTTCCCACTTCAGCATGGACCAGCTGGCTAATTTTGAGCTGAAACCCTTGTTCTGAAGGCTCTTCCTTTACATGGCAGTACTTTTCTGTGCCTTCTTTTAGTTCTGCTTTGTGATTTTCATGCTTTTTAAGCTTAAAAAGTAGAACAGTTTAGATTATATGATGTAATTTAGATGGAAAAGCTTTCATTCCAGCCAAATTGTTGTCCCATAATTATCCAATTTGAAGAAAGAAACAAGAAAATCTTAATCCTTTTCATCCCTATTAATTACACAAATACAAATCACAAGTAATCAAACTTTTTTTTTTTTTTTTTTTTTTTTTTTCCCCACAGCTTTGTCAATGTAGAAGTAAAAATACATGGACAAAAGAGCATTCATATGTATAAATAAACTTGTAAAAGATGGAGGCAGTGACACATTTTTTGCTTTGGTTTTGTGCACCTTTTCCCCAAAGTCAGGATGAGATAGCACTTTTTTTTTCATTGAAAAAAAGAATAGACACTTGCCTTCTTTTTAGTACATACTCTCAGCCCACATATACAGAGATTTGATATACAGTAGCTGGCTTTTGTGAATTAATTTACTCGTTTGCTTTTTGTTATAATTTTGGCTTCTTCACATGCATCTATTCAAGTGATATTCTTTTCTTAATCTTTGCTACTACCAAAAACAATTTTCTACCCTGTGATCCAATTCAGAAAAAAAAAAATAATATCCATTTTATATCTCAAAGTACATATATAAATATATACACAAGTAAAAGTAAAATCCTAGTAATAATTACACATCTCTGACTGTAAAATGCTATGTAAAAGCTACATTATCACAACTATTATTCAGGCATTTTTTTTTTAATTGCAGCTTTTTAATTTCATTTCATTATAAGTTATTAAATACTGCAACTGTATCATTGTCCCGGTTTTATCAGTATTCCGTGTCATAACATCATGCAACAGGCTGTTGGATGCAGAGACACAGTGCACGAGCTCTGACTCCCAAGGGGAAAATGCACTGGGTTGTACTACATTTTCCAGGAACCTCCACATGGTTTCCAATTCCAGGTTACAGGCGAAGAGCTCTCTTGTCCTTTCCAGGAAGAAAAGATTGGAAGGCCTGCTGACAAAGATTTGGATGGACTCTCTCTCCTCCAGTTTCGTTTTTGGTTTCCTTTGATTTATTACTCTTATTTATTCTCTATTATCTCATATTCCTTTTAATAAATTAGTTTCTCCTACCTCAATTGGATTTTTCCCCCTTCTTTCACCAACCCCTTTCTCCCAAGGGAAGGAAGCAGTATCTTCAAATTGCAACTGTGACTCAGTACAAAGTAATAATGTATGAAGTAATAGTGATGTTCTATAGAAGTGTTACAAAATGCCACAAATCTTTTTTTTTTTTTTTTCCACAAATAAAAGTGTAAATTGAAATTGTATTTTCAAGAGTATTACTGCAAATCTGTCACAACTTTCCTAGTTCAAAATAATACTTACCTTTTTTTTGTTGTTGTTTTGGTTTGGTTTTTTTGTTTGTTTTTTGTACCAATATTATGTTTCTACACATATTGGGCAGAAAAATCTGTATTGTAAGAGCTCTGTCATAATCTTAAGGAGCTTCTGATAGTAGGTCCGAATAATAATAAGCTTCACTTTTTAGTGATACTTTGGAGCTTTCAATACACTAATTGATACAAATTCAATTTTTTAGCAGTAAAAAGAACATGGCTATTCCAGCTCTTTTTATATTGTATATTAATGTGTTATGAGATCTGGAAAGTTTATCTAGTAATTATGTGTGTCAATGTGCACCATTTGTATTTGCAATATCCAATGGATGTGTTTTGTTGTTGTTGTTTTGTTTTGTTTTTTTTTCCATATGTACTTGTGGTTAAATAAAATAAAACCTTTGTTTTATTATTTCTTCTTCTTTTTTAGTTTTCAAGAAAATGCACTGCTGTCATTCTATTTGAGTTCATAGATTTAGAAAATTATGTATTCTTTTTCCACAAGTTATTTGACTTTGCACAGGATGAAAACAAGACTTGAAATCATACACATCAGTATTGAAAACTCCTACATCATCTACACCTGAACGTTAGCTGCACAAGAGAATATTTTTAATTGCCCTTAAAAAAATGATGAGTATCTTTTATGACAAAATTACTATGCTGTTATTTGCCTTTCTACACAGTTTTTCAGTTTAGTATTTGAAAATGAAGCTGAAAAACAAATCTGCAGAAATCTATTTCTCTTCAAGGACTTAATATCTATTTAACAAACATATCAGAAGAAACAGTGGTCTAAAAGTAACTAGGGGGTCTTACCTGGGATTCTTACAGTCATGCAGGCCTCAGCGTTGGATTGTGTTGTTCATATTCAAATTCTGGTTCATTTGAATATCATCTTAAGTGTCTTCATACAATTTCATCTCACTCTTCAGAATACTCAGATTCTTATCAGTCTCGTATAATTAGAAACATTTGGTGCATGGGGATGAGAGAATAATTGTGGAATTTGTATAGGCAATTATCAAGAACTCATTATCAAGCAAACAACTATTCTTCATTTGTCACAGGCAACTGCCTGGTAATTACCCTTCCAAAGACACTTCAGAAATGCAGGAAGTTTTTTTTCAAGTTAGTTACTTAAAAACAAACAAACAAACAAACAAAACCCTACCATAATGGAGTATTGATGATCATATCTGAAAACATGTACCACTGACTCTTCCTATGAAACAGGAACTTGAAACAGGAACTCTAAAAAAATAGTGTTGGGTGAGCCTTGCTAGGAAGTTTTCCAGTCTGTAAGAAAACAGCCACACTGTGTTAAAACACACTTGAAATATTTTGGGGAAATAAAAAATTTGATATTCAAATATCATATTCAGCTGTGTAAGAAAATGCAGTCCTGTTATGGAGTTAGGCTGGGTATTAGGATATTTTCTAATTATTCATCTAGGCTACATTTCCTTTTCTGGGGTTTGCTTTATTAATTACTCCACTACCATAACTCAACATTCTGCAAAACCTAAGCAACCACAGTATCACTGTATGACACTCCACTCCAAATTATGGAAATATTAAGCCACTTCTGTTAAATAACCAATGTGTTTATGCACTTCTCTTTACAAAACACGGTGAAAGTAGGTGCAGATACTACGACAAATATTGCTTACACTGTTCAGTAATGTTAAACAAAGAGAGTTGGCAGAAATCTTTTTGTTGAATAACAAACAAACTTGCATTCTATTAATGGCAAAATAAAATAGAAGCAAATTTCAGTGAGGAAACAGCTAGCAAATAATTATGAAAGAATACACAAACTTTTAGAAGCAATGACATGAGGATAAGTGAAAAAAAAAAGAATGTGTATCAGATCGAGGAGACATCTTTCATTAAAGTAATAAAATATTAATTATTAATTAATAATTTAAATTCAAATAATATATATATTTTTAGGAAAAATATTAAAGAGGTGTGAAGGATACATACAAAAAAATGCTAAGAAATTATTTGGCCATAAGACTCACTGATTTTGCTTTCTAGCTGCAAAGAAGAAAAACAACAAAGTCATTCTGACAAATTGTATTAAAACAGTAGTTAGCAATATATCTTGCACAGAACATTTAAGCCTCCTGAGAAAGCTATACGGACAAAGATGGACTTAATACATATCCTGCGATAAAAATTTCTACTTTAAACTGACTGCCTGATTGTGAGGTTCATGGAGATTTCTACTTAAAATTATTCTACAAAACAGGATGTAAGAACAGAGGCATGGAAATTATGGAAATAACTTCTGGTATTTTTTACAGGCCTTAAAGGACTTATAAATTCCTTAAGGGCCCTCCTGTAATCTGAGGGGTTGCTAAGGCTTCAAAAAAGAACACATATTGCTACTATGAACTTTGACAACTGTAATATCCATATAAAAGGGAAGTGCAAAACAACTTAAATGAATTAACTTATACTCAAATCATACAGAACCAAGGCCTCCTCTTAAGCAGAACAACTCATGCAAAACAAACAAAGAATTAAAGAAAGAATCAGCTCTTGGCTTTCAAAGAATGGTTTTATTGGCTATAATGATGGATAACAATGCCTTTCCCTATAAATCTGAGTAAAATCTTGTAAGATTGAATGAACAAGAATAGGATATTTTCCTTGTTTTAAAACAAGGATTATATATAATAATTTATATAATAATTTTTATATTATATGTAATAATTCAGTGAGCATTTTTGTATGCTATTGCAGACTCTTATCCTTAATAGACTGACATGCAATAGAGCTCTGACAATTATAATCAAGGGAACATTATGTTTCAAGTTTAAGTTTCTGCCATTATGGATTTTACTTGTTGTCTTCAAAGTTCCATTTGACGTCGACGAGCCAAAAAGCCTTCACATACTCTCATCAGCTTCAGCAAGATGATGTTGTCAGGAAGTTCTGTTGATTTATTTTCCTCTGTTGGCAGGATGGTAATATCTTGGTATATTGTTGTGCTGCCTATCATAATTTTTTCATTATAAGACAGTTTTCAGTTGCTTAGAGCTTTGCCAAACTTCATTTATTTATATTGAAATTTGTCTTGCTGATTTTTTGCTCGAGGCCAAATTATCTTGGAAAGTTTAAATGAAAATAATATGTTTTTTTCCAAGAACAAGATGTAAAAAACATGAGTGTGTGTGTGTGAATAGAGAGAGAGAAAAGGAGAAGACCTTGAATTCTGATATGCATTTTGTTAAAAAATTCAGATTCCTGACATCTCAAAGAAAGGTGGCATTTTGATAAGATTCTTTCTTTTCTGGTTTAGATATTAAAAAAATAATTAAAGTTTGTTTTTTTTTTTTTTTTTTTTTTTTTTTTTTCAGGCAGAACTATGATTTTGTGTTCTAAATTAGCTCGGTTGGCACAAGGTGATAAAAAATGGCCAAAGGAATGCATCGCAGAATGCCTGTTCTCTACTTCTTTAGGAGTTTAGTAATTATTGAAAGGTAAAGGGCAAATATATTAGACAATGTAGTGAGAATACTTTATATATTTATATAGAGAATACTTTATATTTACCACTGCAACAGTTGGTTCTGAAAAAATTTTGCCCGTGCTAAAAAACAAAGCAAAATAACACTTTTGTCTACTTGACAGTTTGTATTAATCATACCCACAGAACCACAGGTTTAAAAACTTTTCAGTATTCTTAAATCATAGTCCTCCCCTCCAATTTTTTTCTTAGTATGCTGCATCTTTTAAATATGTGCTTTGCTTCTTTGTCATCTGGCTCTGTCCCATGTTGAAATTGTTCCCTGCTGTTAATTAGAGGTGACTAAGGTTTGATTAATCTCAAACATGTGTTATATGTGCACAATATGGAAAACTGTATTCTATATTTTTCTACTTAAAACATGCTTGGATGTAATGGAAATAAGCCAAACAATTTTTAATGACTCAGGACCTAATCTTATCACAATGGACAATATGGATATGATCAAAATAAGACATTCTAATCCATCTGAAGTGTTAAAAGTTCACAGAAATATGCACTAATCATGTACAGTATTTCTCAATATAATACAAACAGGATTTCAAATAAATCAATGCATACCATCCGAACATCATTGTTATGTGTAAATCTTAAGTTCCCTACTTCTCTTTCCATTTCCACAGTTTTGTCTCAGTCTGACAATTTGACTTTCCTGGTCCCACATTGTTGGCATGATTCCCACTTATGCTTTTTTGAAGGCATTACTCACATTTTTCAGACCTGAGGAGTTAGCAGACAATAACTATAACGTTTTCATTCTGTTTTATGTAGCTCTTGGTCTTGAAAGACCTTGGACCTTGAAAGAACCGGAGTAAAAATGTAAGCATGCAAGTAAGTTCATTTATTATGCCAAGATTATTCTTTCACTTAAATCAAATTTTGAAGTTAATAATTATACTAGTTACATGATTTAAGTTCGCTATGTAAGGAAACTTAAGCATGTGATTAAATGTTTTCTGAGTTTATAAGCATATATATGTACAGATCACTCATAGGGAGAAAAGTTGTGAATATTTTGTGTCACTTTACTGTAGGTGCACTGTGCGCAAATAAAAGCATTGTAACTATTAATGGAAGTTTTGTAGGAGATTCAGGAGATTCAGAACATATTATTTTAAATAAGTTAAATAAGTTAAATGTAATAATTCTAATTTTAAAACGATTGTGTTTTTTTTCTTTTTTGCTTTTTTTTTCTTTTCTGATTTTTTTCTTTTTGTTTTTTTTTGTTTTGTTTTTGTGCTGAATTTTGATGTTATAATTATGATTACACAGCCTCCAGTGATAAATAATTGTAATTAATTTTTCCTGTAGATTGATACAAATCAATAACTGTAAGCACCCCAAAAGAAAAATATGCTGAATGTTCCTCCAAGTTCCTAATGACTGCAAAGAAGCTGACCTTTCTCTAACAACTATGAATATTGTTTCACAAATTTGGTATCGGAATTGCTGTAATCAGCAATTCCTACTGTTAATATGGAGCCAATACTAGTTGTAAATAATTATTCATTACAATAAGGCATAGTATAGATTTACAATAGTGAAGAAACTGTATGCTTTTGGGACTCAGTTTCCTACTATATTTTGCTAAATTAGCTGTTCAAAGAAAATATGAATACTATATCTACTTCATATATATATATTCCTGAAATACTTGAAATTGTGTGTGAATTATTGTTTGAAATACAAACACCTAGTCATTCAAAAAGTAATGCCTTGTATTTATTTCCATGGAAACTCCAAGAAATACAAAGAGTAAAACAACACTATTTTATATTTGATCACTACTTGATAGAGCAAATTCTCAGCTACAAAACATTATTTTACAACATAGTTACCATGATGAACTATGCATTTTTGGCTGCAATGAACTATAGCCTGCATGCTTTGCTTGTAAAAATCTGCACCAGCAGAAGTGACACACTGTCACCATTGCTGAAACACACCACCCACCACCTCGCTGTGCTCACATTCACTGTTTGGTCTCCAGAAGTGTTCAGCAAGTACCAGTGAATGTTGGTAGGTGCAATTTTTTCCACGTGGAGGAATTCAATTACATACCTTTTCTTCATATACACTTCCAGGTCAGATGCCGTTTTGACAGACTGCCCGCTCTGTTGCCATCTGTCACACAGCAACAGCATGTAGCAGAATATCGGTGGGAAGGTCCAACTTCTACTGCCATACCACCCACATTTGTTTCTGATATTGTAGGCCAACATAAAAAAAGCAAAGGCATTACATTCAGAGCTGTCCTGTATTTTCAAACCCTGATAATGATAACTTTCTGACAACAATACCTTTTTTACTAGTAAGGTGGTCAACAAACAAACAAACAAAAAGAACAACTAGGGTTCTATATTTATAACGGGCAACAGTACATGAAAATGCAGCTTTTCTCATGAGATAATATAATACAAGTGTCAATTAATTCAGTAGACAACGAGCTACTGCAGTACTGCTACATCTAGGATTTTTTCCTCATAAATTCTTTTCAAGCAGTGCTTGATGAAAATTATGTAGAAATGAAAGTGATAGCATATTTTTATTTATCTGTTTGTTTATTTGTTTTAATGAAAAGCCTGTAAAGGCTTAGGTGGAATTGAAATTTGGAGCATTTGCAATAGATCCTTCTAGTTTCTATAAAGCAGTAAAAATATCTACAAAAATGGTCTTTAGAAAAAAATTTTGAAGTAATAATACTTAGACATGTTAATTGCAGATGCATGTGCTGTTTAATGAATTAATAAATAAATCAATATATTTTAAAATCTTTTTTTAACACAGAATTTACTGAATTTTTCAAAGTAATTTTAGTAATATTGTTTTCTTTTTGCTATTTTCATGTTTTGTAATAAGTAAATAGTTGATTTAATAAGCTTTCAATGTTCAGAGATCATGATAAAATAGCAACTAATGTCACCTTTTTGTAATATGTTACCAATATTTGTTATTTTTAAAATAGTAGTCCTGTTCTCAAGATCTCTATTCTCATACTTGTAATTCTTTCATGTTCAGAATGAATCCCTGCTACATCTCACTCAATATTGATCTTCAAGGCATTTCTCCCAATCCTTTTCCCAGTGTGGTCACTGAACAGTATAAAGTTCAATAGGAAGATCAGCTACTCATCCACTTTTTGCTAAAGCAATTTGTATTATGGATTTATTTTAGCAGTCTACAGTGGCAGTTGCTGTTTTTACTATTTAAATGCTTTGATTATCTGACCTTGCTTACTTTATCTTTTTAAGTGCTGTGCACGGGCTTTAGAGTTGATCAATAAATGGGGATTCCTCCACCACATTATGTTGAAATCAATCCCGATTCAGACTATTTGTATTTCACTCTTATGAGTCTATCTGTCTTTCTTAATTTTATATTCTCTTTTCTTAAATAATTTTGCCTGCCACTGTAAATGCTTACTGTCAGGTATATTTCCGTTGCAATCAATTCAGCTTTTCCCAGTAGTAACTACACTGCCCAGGAAGGCACAAATGTGTAGGATCATATTCTACTCTAGGATGGTCATCTGCTATATTATTACTATTATTGCAGTTATTTATTTATGTATTTGTGTCAGAGGTACTGTGAAATTCAATAAACACAAATTTTCACTTTCAAGTCTTCAATTTTACAGTAATTTTAACAAAGAAGAGAGTTCATGGGCATTTCATTTTGTAGCTATACTTTTATAGTTCTAAGTTTATGATTTATGCCTTATGCATTAAAATCCAACTGAAAATACAAGACAATTAAAATGGTTCAGATTTTCTTTTTTTGGGAGGTGAAACAGGTAAAGTGTTGGAGTTATCTGGACTTTAGATATGCTACATATAAACAGATTTCTCAAGTGACATGCAAGAAATAAAATTAGTTGTGAATTTGTGCAAATGCACTTCCTAACAAACATTTTGCTATACATGATATCTAACTTATTTAATATAGATAAATATCTTAATTATTTCAAGTTTTTTTTTTTTTAATTTCTTATAAATTTTAATATTTACATTGCTTTAATTCATGATAAAAAGGTTTTGGGTTTTTTTTGTTTGTTTCTTTTATAACTGCAAGAAGCCTCAGCATGCATATTTCAAAACAGGAAAAAAAAAAGCAGGAAACTGTACATGAAATTGAGCAGTGAAGCTAACATGCTGTTCACAGACATCTGACTACTGTGGTGGTTATCTACTGAGGACATAAAAAGCCTACTAACTTACTACTTTGTTCTCACTTAAACATCTCTACAAACATTCAGAAGAGGGAATATGATTTCCTCCTTTAACTAAGCCACATGAGCACGCACGTGCATTCTCACATGAACAAATCACATTCATTTGGATTTTTGTTAAATTAATATAAAGTAAAATGATCGGTTGTTTCACATTTTCTAGTCATCATGACTCACAATGTAACTTCTATAATAAAGCATTTTAACTACTAAATAAAATAATGAATAATCCTTAATATTAAAAAAATCTTCATCTTAAATCTTGCAAACTCATGAACAGTTTTTCACATGTTTATGGGATAATTGGCTTCATGAAACTGCTGACATCTATACATGTTTGAAAGACTGAGGCCTAGGAAGCCATTAGGATGTGATGTTACTTTTCTCATATTGCTATACAATAAAGTTTGTCCACTAGAAAAATAGAATTCTATCCACTTTTTACAAATTTTCTAGTTATTCATCTGATCAAGAATGATTCTGTTTCAAGGTTATTTCAGGTCCAGAGGATACTGAGGCCTTGAGTAGCACCTGTTCTCCAACTTTGTTTGATCTTTTTATTCTTACCTTAAAGTTCTCCACATGATTTTATGATTTTTTTAGGAGAAAAGAGGATTTATTCTTTAAGAGGTTAGACAACTGTAAACAAAATGAACCTTCTGTAATCTATGCAAGTATTTCAACTTCAGTATCTCCATACAGTGCACACTGGGATGTATATGATGAGAGAAGGAGGATAAAAGGAAACATGACCACAAATATCTTAAACATTTAGATACTTAGAAGACACTAGTAATAAAATATCTTTAGGAAAAATAATGGAATGACAGAGATCTAAATCATATTAGCACCAGTGGCAATGTATGTGAATACTTGTCCTATTTTGTGAAAGCTGTCATTAAACTTACATTTCAAACATGATCCAAGTAAAAGTTACCATATAAAGTAAAAAAAAACCAAACACAATTAGATGAAAAAAAAAAAGATTGAGATTTTTACTAGCAATTTTATCCGAATGAAAGAATAGTGGCTTGGGCATCTGATTTAGAATGCAAATCATACTGGGAAAAAAAAATAATCAGAAAATATGCAACAATTCTTTACAAAATGGCAAAATGCCTGTTGTTTTTTTTTTGTTGTTTGTTTTTTTCTTCTGGAAATGAATAACTTTGGAAACATGAAATAATGATTTCTAAGATTTGTCTGTTTACTATTTCTGTACATATTTTTACATTTTTAAAGGATAGATTGATAATTATATTTAAATGCTTCCCTTTCTGTATTTTCACAAGGAATTTTATTTGATACAGGCTGTCACTCTTAAAAATTAATATGCTTTTATTCACATTTTCAGGGGAGCACTTGTTCTTTTCCAGTAACTAATAAAATCACCTATTTAACTATGAGACAAATTCCATTAAGCACTGCTGGAAATTGTGGTGTGAGGAGTGTGGCATTTTTTTTTTTTAGCCCCTTAGAAAATAAAAATAAAAAGGTGGATAAAATTACTAGAAAGTATGAAACAATAGCATCTAATATATGGGGTGGGCAGTTCAGCTTAGGTAATGCTAACATCATTTCTGAATATTTTTCATTTTATTGCTGCAGCAGAGGGTAAATTTTGAAGAACTCACTGTGTCAAGTGTTATGCATTTCTGCAGAGCACAGCTTAAAAGAGACAACTCCATACTGTTTCCCTCAGGTGGGTAAATGTTAAGAGAGAAGAATTCAAGTTTCATGATGCAGCAGCACAAAGCTGGGAAGTGAAAATTATGTTGCAGCAGAGTCTTGAAAATATGACTGTAAAAGTTAATCAATAAAATGTCTATTCCTGTCTATTCACTAGAGGCCCCAGCTGCATAGCTTCACACAATCGATACTACAAATTATTACGATTTCCAGGTTCCCACTGGACATTCCGAACAAATCTTTCAAGTGTAACAGGCTTATATTGGAGGCTGGGGGGGAGTGTGTGTAACTTTAGGTTTATTTCATCCAGAATAAGTATATAGCAAACAAAGGGTGTGACTACTTAAAACTTTTGGTTACACCTGGAATGCATGCATTTTCAGAATCTAGCACAGTTAGCATAAAATATTTAAATTCTATTTTAGAAATAATTATTTTTGTAAACAGACAAAAATAATGCATGTTTTATTGTTTTTCTTAAATGTTCTTCACTGCTTTCCTTTTACACTGCTTCCAGGAGAAATATCCTCTAATGTACATTTACATAACAAGAAAATAAAAGCATGCAAAAATTGACTTTTTCTTTATAGGCATCACAACAGCTATAGCAGAATCTTAACTCTCTGGATAGTTTAAATCCACCAATTTATGCTGCACTGCATTTTCATTTGCAAGGTCCTAAGGTCTCACCTTGATACCAGCTGCATTTGCCAGAATCGCTAAGTAGGGTGGTAGGTAAAGTCCAAGACTATATGACTTCGAATAAGTCAGCACCAAAGGGATGTTACTTTACTACATGTGCTGTACCCTTCATAGTAAATGAACATAACCTTTACGACATGCCCTGTCCCAAAACACCCAAGGGACAGAGATCCATTGTTCTTTCTGCCTCTCAAGGAACAGAGCACAGTAGATACTGTCTGGCACATGTTTGTTTTCAGGTATTCACTAAAACGTTATCTTTAAGGGGGAATTTAATATCTAAAATGTCCAATTTTGTTTCTCAGTTTTTATCTTTTTAATTTCAACATTATTAAAATTTTAAATTTACAGTGTTAATTTTCCTAATACAACAAATACTTCTCTATAATCCTGCAGTAATACCACAGTACTTTTAAAAAACAAGTGTCACAAACTTAAACATGAAAATTAACCTAAAAGCCCATAAAAAAATAATATTGACAACTTATAGAGCTATAACCTGAAGACTCCCATAACTCCAAATACATTATGTTCATGTACTAAATTAGCAAATCTACAAAGCCAACAAACATAATAGTTCGGTGAAAATAGAAACAGAAAAATAGAACAGAAAAAGAAAATCGAATATAAATAGAAAAAAGTTGGGTTAGTTAATTTTTGTATGTTAACAGATTCATTCAAGTTTTGAATCGTTCACACAATGTATACAATGAAATTGTAAAAAAATAAAAATAAAAATGAAGTGTCTCTAAAAGTCTTGTAATGTTTATCATTTGGCTTTCTATTTCAACAATGGAGAAACTTGTTTCCCTTTTGCAAAATTCCTGCTCTATCAAATGTTGTATTTCATCACACATTTGATCAGATACAGCTGGAGGTTTCAATCCTCCCACATCCCCCACCCTTTCTACGACTCTATCACACAAAGTTACAGCCAGTAGTCCTAGAAGATTTTAACCTTTTAATTTTGAAATAAATATCTGCAGGAATTTGCATAACATGGCATTTTGGCAACTGAAGAATCACTTGAAATGGTTAAGAAAGCTTACTGTAGCAAAGGAGTCAAGATAGGTTAGGAAAGCAAATCAGTGACACTACTCTCCCTAGAGAAGTAGTAGTAAGGTCTTTAGAGGTATAACTAGAGGTTGAAAACCACCAAGCTATTTTATTTAAAGAAATGAAGACATATTGCTGAAGACAATGTTTTTGTTCTTGTGCATTTTTTTTCTTCCCATAGAGATTTTCCAAGTCTTCAGCAGAAAAATTGACTTTAAACTTTTGAATAAGAAAGAGTGAAGTTCCAGTCTAGAAGCCATTTACACTGAGCATACAAATTATAACACTGTCATATTGTGATTTTGAAACATTATGTTTATTGCATCTAAACCTAGCAAAGCTGCTCTCAGAGGAGATTTGTAGAGACAGACTTTGATGCTTGCTACAAATCTGAGATAAAACATTTAGCTTTAAATGTTCATTCTACCACTGAATGAATAAACTTTTTTTCAGTCATGCTATCTTTATAAAGCATTTATCTGTGCTCTACGATAATATAAAACAGCTTGAATTTCTGTCTCTATATTTAGCAATTTCTTAATATAACATTTGTAACAGTTTGCATACAATAAGGCAAAAAGAAACAGTAGTGAATCGTTTTTACCATACTGTAAATCTTGAAAAATCGGAATAATGAATCAGTTTGTGCCTCAATACAAAATACACTTAAAGTCATTATAATTTATAAAAGCTACTTGATGAAGATTAATATTTTTTAATTAAAATCCACAGAGTTAACATTTAAACTTATAGATACTATTTTTTTCTGAGAATAGAGGTACCTTTTTCTGTTTAAACTTTTCTTTAGTATGAGATCTCATATGTGCTTCACTGTTGTGACTAAAAGTTTAAACACTACATTTCCTTTTATTTGGCAGTATCTTGCTTAGAGGCAGCTTCTAAAAAAATTAAAGAAAATAAAATGCATACTTAAACTTCAGTCTCTAAAAATAGGAAGATCAACATAACATTAAGATAGAAAAATTAAGATAGAAGAAATATTGTTTTACTTCAACAGCACAGAATCTTTTTCTCTTTTTCATTCCAAAAGTATAATAGACCACTAACAATAGTATTTTTTTTCAAATTTTAAGTGCAAAATGTATTTTAAAGTACACATTAATAAATCTTTTAGATTTAATAGTTTATTCAATAGCTATAGAACACATTTACACTACATCTCACCTGAAATAAACTATTAACATAATACTTATTAAAAGAATTTGCTGCTGTCTTTAATGTCTTCTGTTTATCAAATACTATAAAAGCAGTAACTCACTTGTAATCACTAATTTCTTCTTCAGAAGCTATAATACGTTCTCTCAGGATCTTCATTCAGCTCTGTCTGAGATTTTCTACTGTTCTGTTCTTGGTGAACTGTTTCTGCTGTTTGCTCACTTAGCTGCTCTTGAGTTGCTTTCAAGCTGGATTCCATTAGAAGAAGTTTTTCATCTTGACTGGCAAGTTCTTGGGCTGAGAGATAAAAAAAAAAAAAAAAAAAAAAAAAAAAAAAAAGGAAAAAAAAAGGAAAAAAAAAGGAAAAGAAAAGAGAAAAGAGAAAAGCATTACATTTTAAATCTAATCTGAGTAATATTTTTGTTTTAAATGTAATACAGTGCATTGCAACCCTCCTCTGTAAAGGCTGGACAAATACTGTTTGCAGGAGAACAGCATAATTCTGTTCCCAAATCATTAGAGAAAATATAACACAGATATATTAACAGTTGAATTAAGATTCTTTCCTTGTATTCCAGTAAACATAAATAGTCTTGGATTCAGTATTCTGAAAATATTTAAACTGCTACCAAATCTTTCTGTATATATAAAAAATTCAGTATTTAGCTCATTCTAAAGCAAATGTCTATTTCTATCGTATTTTGTTAATGTAAGTAATTCTGGAATTCAAAATAATAGTTTTAAGATAAGAAAGATAAGAAGATAATAGGTCTTGTACCATTTTACAATCATAATGTATACAATTTAACCACAACGTCTTCAATTTCAGTATGTTGTGGGGTTTTTTTATGAATTACGGAGTGCATACATAGTAAAAACTTGCTATTTTCCAAGGTCATCCAATAGATGGCAATCTTTCCTTAGACCAAAAGAAATGAGAGCAATACAGCTCTCAGAAAAATAAGTGATTTAAGACAAAGACATTTTTCCTTTGTTCTTTGTTGACCATTTTCCTAAAAGATATATGTTTATAGGTTTTAATTTAAATTTTTGACCCTTAGTGTGTGCATGTTCTAGTTTGTGATGGTGTATGGGTGTATGTGTACATATGCAGACACACATATGAATTTGTTTTTATACTGTTCTCTAAATATATGGCTTCAGGCACACAGGCACATTTAGTTTTAAGATATACTGGAATTGAACTGATCATTAAAGCAAGTGTTTCAGTACAAACATTTTTCAGGGTGCATTCCCATCAATAAGTAATATTTAAATTGTTTTGAAATTTGACACTAGAAAATTTAAACTGAAGAAGCTTTTAGCAATAGCAATTCAGTAAGTACCATAACAGGATCATAACAGGATATTCACATGATCATAAATTGATCAGGAATAAAAAAAAGTTTTTTTTAATGTGTTGTCATATAATATTAAAGAGTGATAAGTACACCAGGTGTCAATGAAGCCAAAAACCACTATTTTTCATCTTACATGGATAGAATTCTTTAAGGAAAAACATTTGGGTTCTGTTAAAATGATTCTGCATTTATTGTCTTTAATGTTCAACAATGTTGACCATATGTGCATGATCTAAACTCAGCTGTCACATCTACATTTATGAACTCAGAACTTCCAGATTAATTTCTTTAAATAAAAAATCGCTTTTTTCTTCTTTTCTTATTGACAGAAATAGAACTCAAATTCTTACAAAACAAGACAATAGCCACCATTACTGAAAATAAATAAAATACTGTATATAAATTGCCTAAATTTGTGCCTCAGGAAGGGACAGAAATGACAAGAACAGCTACATTTTTAACAAGCAGCATATATCACCAACAGCTCATCCTTACTGGATTTCAAACAAATCTTAATCTCTGTGAATTAATAAGTTAAATATTTAGTAATCCCAACATGAAAAAATAACAATACAGTCTAATAATCAACTTATAACAAATTTTCTTTCACATTTAAAAACCAGCTGTTTAGGCAAGAGCAATTTTGGTAAGTATAAGACTAAGCTGCCGTTATTAAAAAAGAAATATAAGACAAAACTCTATTTATCATGGTTTTTTGGACCCGTTTCTTTCAAAAATTTATATATAACGGTTCTGAGGTAGATGGCTTCATTAAAACCAATATGACTGCTTATTTAAGTATAGTTAATTATCTGCAGGCTCCTAGTATTGGAGTTTGAAATTAAAAGAACAGTAAATAGTTTACATGCAATACATATCTTTCCCCTTTAAAGTTTTTTAGTTGTTGATTCGTTTCAGTAAAATAATATTCTTTGTATTTCTAATGATATGTATTCAAATTTCAGAACTTTTTAAGCGACTGTGAATTTTATTTGAAATAACATTTTCTGTATTATCTGGAAATAGACATTTAAAAATGATATAAAACTTCTTAGAAGTTGTTTAGAGGTGTTGCCTGCTGCTTCCGAGACCGAAGAGTATTCAAAAATGTATTTTATTTATATTGGTTTTCATTTGTAAACAGATTCAACAATGTATATTTTGCAATTAACATACCTACTTATACACAAAAAAAAGGTTCCTTAGTCACTATTTTTGATAATCTGTTTTAACTCACGGTGTCCTGATAAAAAAGGGTTAAATTATTTTAAGTTTACCTATGCCTTGGACTTGAGCCTTGGTTGATCCCAAGCCAGAGGCGCTAGCAGCTGCATGCTTTATTTACAATCCCTTTGTCAGACTTACAACTGCCCCAGGCTATAACATAGTGTACCTAATGTTCAAACTGGCAGGTAATCTTATGTCAAACATACTTCTTTGATTTAAAGTGATCAATAGATTCTTGTAAAGAGGTAATTTCTCTGATGTTTCCACCTTGCCTTTCTTACAGGTGATTCACACAAAAGCCTGCTTATATGATGTACGAACAATAAACAGAAAGCTATAATCATGTTTTTTCAGATGTTTCCGGTGCACAACGATTTTGGATCAATACCCTGTGTAATACAATTATCTGCAATGATCTGGTTGTATTGAAAAAGAATTTGCAGCAGACCTCTAGGGGGTTTTATCCAGAAACACGTATCTGGCAATGTTGTGAATAGTGGAAGAGAAAATTAAGGGGTTGACACAGGCTGTCTATTATGTTCCAAATGACTTCATTAATATTTTATTTGCTAAAAGTAGTATATTTCAAACTCCACTATACTGTGACTTCAAAATATCCATATAGCAATTTCCTTTTGCATTTGCTTATTTTGAAAACTAGTTGCTGTTTTACAGTAACTAGTACAAAAACCAAATTTATGAAACCAAAATTATTTACAGCAATTTTGGGATAAAATAAAACAATTGCTTATTTTTTCTATCTGTTTTTGGTTTTATATACATTATTCTTTCTTGAAAAAGAAAATCTATATTCATTACTATGCTGCTGCAAAAGCTGTTAGTTTATACTAAGGGTTCATCATACTGGTTTAAAAAGTAACCTAAAATATTATCGATATCAAATTTGTTACATTAAATTCATACTTTGCATTGCTTGTGAATGAGTAGTGCTCAGAAGACAGATGACAGAAATAGGTGTTTAACCAAATTAATACAAAGAATATGTGACAAAAATAGAAAACAGCATTTGTGTTTATTTAGTTTTGAGAACTTTGTCTGTATCATGAATTTACCCAAAAGCAGTACAGGAAAACTTCCATTGTTCAGTTGATTGCATCCATTATATATATATAAAATGGAAAAATTTTCAATTAGACTATTCTAAATTCATATTTCCGTAATATTACTATTTTTATACATTATTACCTGTCCTTCTGCACTGCTAATGCACACCCCGCAGTTTCTGATTTAGCTGCTGAATCTCAGTTCTCAGTATGGCAGTTTCTGTCTCTGTCTGATTCCTTTCTTTCTGTGTGTCCTGGATACTGGCTTTCAGTTTCTTGACCACACTGCCAAGGTGCTCCACCTCAGTCACTTTTGCTTTGATTCCTTTCTTTGCCCGCAGGAAATCAGCTTCCGACTTTCTCAGAAGGTCATCTCTTTTGCGTATTGCCTGTGAAGACAAAAAGCATTCCAATAGTGCTTTTTATGATGTACTTTTTATACTGCATCCTGCTATTTTGAGCTATGGGGTACATGAGATTATATAGCACCTCATTAGCAACTAGGTCAAGTATCCACAATCTCCTCCAGGATCAAAAAGTTACAAAGACTTTAATTTAGAATAGACTGTTGAAAAAAAGATTCAGTATTACAATAAATGCATCATTAATCAATACTCATAAGTTCAAAGGCAAATATATATATATTTTTCCATGCAATTGTGAGAGAAATACAGTTTGATCTAAATGAATCATTTTCCTTTTTTTTTTTTTAATGTTTCATGAATTAAAAAATAAAGTAAAATAAAATAAGAATTGGGGATTGTTAACCTCTTGGTGCCAACTGCCACAGAGCTCTTTCATTTGGTACTCAGGCAAATGACATAGGTTAATATGGCCATAGAGGTATACCAAAACCATCGGAAAAAAAAGATGTCATGCTTGTTTTCTCTTGTCTTTTCTTTTTCTTTTCTTTTACTTTTTTTTTTTTTTTTTTTTTTTTCTCATAGTTTAAAGTTCTGAACTGTGTAAAACAACAATGACTCAATTGTATTTTATTACTGCTTGAAGTTGTCATATACAACTTAGAGTCTGGATTTAGATGAGCCCATTCTGCCAAGATGCAGAGACATAGTTTTAATTTTTGTATGCACATATCTTAAGCATATGTTGCAAGTTTATAGACATAAGTTTATAGGTAAAAGTATCAATCACTATTGAGTATTCATGACTGACTGTGTGTTATTGGCTTGATGCCACACCTTGATTCTCTATCATGCTCCATCATGCTTCTTTTAATCTGAATATTTAGTACTCTTTCATGTCTTAATTACAGCAAATTGCACACAGTTGGCACCATTTCTTGAAATTAATCCCAGAGTACTTTGTTTCTGTCAAGCACAGTCAAAGCCTTGGAGAATAATAGTAAATGTTATTGCAGATCTAAATTTAAATGAATGTCTATGTATTTAACTTAAGCCTTTAATTATTCGTGCAGCACTGTTTTTGGTTCAAAAGTTAAACAGCTTTTTTTGAGAATTTAAAATTGTTTTAGACAGCTTGAAAACTGATGTTAACATGACAACAGTTATTTTATTAACACATTTTTTCAGGTAAAACTTAATAGACAGCACATAATACCCTGCCACAGTAATGTTTCCATTTCATTCTATTTATTCAGTAAACAATAAAAAGGTTCTAATTATAAGAGTTTTGCTGGGAGTCCTTCTGCTGTCCTTTTTTGGCTAAGCAAAAAAAAAAAAAAAAAAAAAAAAATTCTAGAATATAAACAACACTTTTTCCTTGTTAGCTGATTCTTAAAATGTTTGTAATTGTATGTACCTCGTACATCTCTTTCTAAAACTCGTTGAAAATGAGTAGGGGTTGTATTTTTCAACTTTTAGTATATGATTTAAAAAAAGATTTTGGAAAGTAGAAAAACAAAGTATCTTAAATGCTGTAATTTCTAATTAAAGTCATGAATTTGAGGAAGTTTCTAAAAGACTATAAATTATCTCAGCATATTATGAGGTTTGTAGTAATGTATTATACCACAAATAAAACCCAAACATTTTCAATTTATGAACTTCTTTGCACAGGAAGGATTCTCTGAACAAGGTAAAAAGAGTAATTAAAACCCCTATCACTTCTTATACCAAGAAAAAGTACACGGTACATTTCTGACCTTGAAAATGAGTATAAGGTGGTTTGCAGTTGTCTACAAACTTAACAGAAATCGTATTCCTATATTCACACAGAATCACAGAGTTACTGAATTGTAGAGGTTGGAAGGGTTGAAATTTCTCCATAGAAGGTGACTCCACAACCTCTCTGTGCTGCTTGCTCTGGTGCTCTGTCACCCTCACAGTAAACATCTTCCTTGTTTTTGTACAGAACTTCCTGTGCTCCAGTTTCTGCCCATTGACCTGTGTCCTCTTGCTGCACTGAAAAGAGCCTGGCCCCATCCATTTGATTCCCACACTTTATTCATAAGCATTGTAAGGTCCCCCCTCAGCCTTCTCTCCTCCAGGCTGAGCAGTCCCAGGTCTCAGCCATTCCTCATAGGATTCTCCAGGCCCCTCATCCCCATTGTAGCCCTTTGCTGGACTCTCTCAAGAAGCTGCCTGTCTTTTGTGAACTGTGGAGCCCAAAAATGGACGCAGTACTCAAGATGTGATCTCAATCTGCTGGATGTGCTCTTTTAAATGTGCTCCATTTATTTATATCAGCATGCATTTTGACAGCATTTCTACCACAAATTCTAACATATCTTTAATTTACAGACAAACACTAGAGAAATATCTACTTAGAAAATTTGTGATACAATATTTTTGCCTAGAAATCTTAACAAGTAAGTGGGAAGTACTGCATGACTAACTCCTTCACATTCTACTTTGCAATGTGATTTTTTAAAAGATAGCTGTTTTGCTTGTTCTGATAGCAAGAGCATACCTGATCTTTTGACTATGAAGTTTCCTAGGCATCTGCAAGATCTCTTTCAAGCTGCGTTATCTGATGTTCTAGCTGAGCAAATTTTACTTTGTGTTTCGGCTGGGAAGCTATTACATCCAGATGCAGGGACTTCAAGGTTTTCTCTAGTTTTTCAATTTCAAGAACAGAACTTTTTTTTTCTTTTTTTCTTCTTTTTCTGTTGGTTAAATATATTAGCAGCTTCATGTTTTTCTGTTCCTGTATGATCTACTTATGTTCTTCAAATCTGGAGGATTTTTCAAGATCAGAAGCACATGTTTTAAATTAGAAATTATTGTACATTTTAGCAGTTTTTAGATTCACTTATCTATCACTTAGCAAACATAAAAGATGGTTTCATTTTCAGATTTAAAATGTAGACCATGCTGCTGCTTTTGATTTGTATATTAGTTTTGATGATTTTTGAAAATAGTTATTAAATATATTACGTAATAATTCACATTCTACTAAAAAGCAGAGTTGAATCTTTCTTACCTGCAAAGACAAAATTAGATAACAGTGCTATATTATCCCCCAAAATATATATTTAAGTAGTTGTTTATTTTGAATCAGTTGAGTTAGTAAAGTTCTGTGGTTCTGCAATATATTTGTTTATATATTATAACAATTCAAGTGCAGAACCTTCACATCAAATGTCCAAGATTGATATTCTGTGAAATCAGATTAAACTTGAAATATGATACCTTCTTCTTCAGAAATATTTTAAAAATACATAAGATTTTTTTATATGCATGATAGATAAGACAGACAACTCTGTCCTCCTCCTTAGGAATTTTAAGACAGAATATCTGTGGTAGTCCTTGGGAATTTCTGTTTGTACACCTTTTTTAATTCCTCTGTGATAAAGGCAGCTCTCCCATCAGCTGATCAATCACATTTTTGAACTCCTTTTTCCTTATTGTAATGTAGTTATTTTTTAGTTTAGTTACAAGGGTGTCAACATTATTCACTTTTAGTGTCAACAGTATGTCCAGTTGATATCAAGTAATAGTATAAAAAGTACTTAAGTGTGAGAGAACAGTCTCTAAATAAAAACACACATAAAGCATTTTTCTCCTAAACTTTGCTCATATTCAGATTCCGAAGGCACTTTGAAAAAGGACTTAAAAAAGTCGTATTTTCTAAGCTTTTAAAAATATCTCAGATTTTCTAACAATTTAGGATGATCTTGCTGGTTTTTTTTTTTTTTTTTTTTTTGTGACCACTTCCTAAGATAAATATCTAGGATTTGATAAAGCTTCTTCAAAACTCAGTCATTTTCTAGGTATTTGTTTCTAGACTATAGATATGAGTCCATAAACTGGAGCATAGGAAGTTCTGCACCAATAAGCAAAGGAACTTCTCCACAGTGAGGGTGATGGAGCACTGGCACAGGCTGCCCTGGGACGTTGTGGACTCTTCTTCTCTGGAGATACTCAAGACCTGCCTGGACACCTACCTGTGCAGCCTGCTGTAGGGGGCCTGCTTTGCAGAGGGGTTGGACTAGATGATCTTTGGATATCTCTTCCAGCCCCTACAATTCTGTGATTCTACGATTCTGTCTCCATATGCAGCATGTCTAGGAAATGTTCCCCAAATTCCTCCCCTCCCCTCCCCTCTCCTTCTTTCTCACGTAGAGAGAAATTCTAAGTTACTTGATCATTTCATCACAATTTCATTTCTGAGTTCTTTTGAAATCTATGTCACAGAATTCACTTTGTTCAAAGAACACATGACAGAGTTTAAAACAGTAAAATTGCAGATTAATGCCTACTTATTGTTTATTCTTCAGTAGCAAAAACTTGTTAGGATCTCATAGGTATTCATTTACCCCTACAGGGTAAATGCTTTTTTAAAAGCTAAATTTCCTCTTAATAGATTATAATATAAGTTTACTCACCAATATTTAAAAAATGACTCATTATGTCTTATAAGAGACATAAAAGTATGATTATGATACTCACAATGACAAATTAATATTTTTGCACTGAGAATGACAATTTTACCTGTTCTTCTACATAGAACAAGGAATTTCATCATGCATAATTTCTGTCCTGCGTCTTCTCTTCTAGATGATGTTTACTATTAAGAAATAAATTCAGTATCCTGTAAACTGCAGGTGTACAAAGAATCTACTCTGTTCCCTGATAGTTTGGTACAGGATTCAGTAACATATTGTCTTCTCTTGGACTAAGGGGATCTTTGCCATCGCTAATTTTCTACTTCAGCAGCTTCAGTGTAAATATGAACTCAATTTTACAAAAATAAATTCACTTATTCTTTCTATGGGTTAGCTTTCTGGCCTAAAATCACTGTAATGACTTCTGAAACCATTGGTTTGCTTGCTATACTACTTTTCAAAGTATCAGGCAATCACTAAATAGCAATATGGAAGAAACAGCAATTTCTATTTTCATACAGAAAGTGGTAATATCTCCAGAACTGTGTTCAAAATTGTCATGGTTACAGATCACAAATCCTTCTAATGATGTATTCTAGTGAAAGTATTTAAGAACTTTATTATCCTACACATCCTTACTTCAAAAAGTGATCTCTCATCCTGAAAGCGTATGTTTGAAGAACCCAACCAAACCTTACATCTAAGTAAACATGCTTGTATGCGTGAAGCATATATTTATGTCTGCCTGTGAAAGTCAGAAAAACTGACTTGTGTTTTTCCCTTATCACTTCAGCATTTTTGTTTCTTCTGCGCACTGCATCAGAAATAATTTTATCTTCTTCCACAACACTGAAAATGATAAAAACTAAAATGTTTTCCAACTTTACTATAAATGCTCCATTAGCTTATCCTTAAAAATGTATCACTTTAGATATTTCAGTTTATTGCCACTGTATTTAATGCATCCCACACTGATTGTGTAGTCTTCCTTTTAATCAGAATATATGCGGTATTCCTTGGTGAAAAGGGAATTTTTTCACTGAAAATATAATTCCTAGCTAAAATCTGTATATATTGTCAATATAGGTTACTGCAACTGATAACAAATAAATATTTACTAATATTTTGTGCAGCAAGCTAATGGAAACCCTGAACTATTGTGATATTAAACTTGCAAATTGTGAAATATTTTGTTCGTAAATCATTGCTTAACTCCTTGCTAACCTTATCTGTATGTATTTTGAGGAAACAAAGACTCTTGGAAACACAGTGAGGTGTACTTATATAATTGCATGGGCCAATGCCTGGCTATGCAGGCAGAACCATATCTCAAAGTGATGATTTGAAGCCAGGTCTGTGAAGCATTTTTATCAGTGTTTCTAGCTGTGAATTTTAAGTTGAGGTCTCTTCTCAAATAGATGCCTCTGAGATGTGAATGACCCATACATTCTCATAAATAACAGAAATTAGAATCTAAAGCCTCTTAAATCTCCTACAGGCTTTGCACCTTCTTTCCCTCTCCAATTCTGCCGAACTGTGGGTACCTGGCCTCTTAACACAGCTCTATCAGATAGAATGTGAAAAGAAAAACAGAAAATTTACTTAGCAGAATTCCTCACAAACTTTTTGTACTAAATTAACACAGATATTGAGATATTTTTTCTATGAAAAACAATGCTGCTATGAGACACTGCTTAATATGGTCTCCTCATTCAATATGAAAAAAAATCTTTTTAACAGCCTGTTTCTCACTGAAAGTCCTTTTTATGTATTGTGATGATTTCCAATCCAACTGCAGGGAGACTGTTCTGAAATAGACATTTTTATTTTCTTGCTGCTTTCTGAACACTGATGTTTCTTTCATGCTTATCTGAGGAGGGAAAAATATTGTCCTATATGGATGGACAAGAAGTTGGAACACGATTAAAGCTGATGATCGGTGAATGTATTTCTGTGAGCTTTTCAGTGCTGATCTAATGGGGTGTCAGATGCTTGACAATATGTCAAGCATTTCTTCTGGCTCTTATCAAGAGGGTATTTCAGTAAACTTGCTTTTGACACAAAACCACAAAATAATGTTTGGATCACTTATGGAAATACTGCTGTTTCTGTGACCATACCATGAACCAGACTGGGAAGATCATCCAGACAATAAGCCTCACTGCTTGTGTATTTATTCTGTTTTTATTTATTTATTTATTTGTTTGTTCTATTATTTATTTATTCTTTCCGAAATATCTCCAAGTAAGAACCTTCATTTGGTTCATCAAGTGTTTACAGAAACAGCAGTGTCTGTACAGCATATGGAAGAAGGTTAAGGAAAAAAGTATGCACTGGAGAGGGAAAAGCATGTTCGCCTAAGATATAATTGCCACCTGGGTACTCAGAGAACCACAGCACTATTCAGTTTCCTTTTAACATTTGCAGTCATCTACATCATGATGGATCTTATCCTTCTCTATTAACAAGTAAGTACCAGCTTTTTTTTTTTCCCTATGTCAATCATACTTTTAGAATTCTGAGGTTTTTTTCTGTCTATTAAGCTTTATTTATCTGCTGTTTGGACTCATGCCTACTGTCATTAATTTCCATGCTTTTCAACTCTAACCAAGGTGATTTCTAAAATATGAATATTTTATTAATATGAATAGCAGTGTAAGTTTGGGGCACATGGGAAAGCTTCCTCAGATAATTCCCAGTTGCTATTTACAGCACCAGTCAGCCCATATCCCAGGAGAATCCAGTGACTAGACGGAAAATAAAAGGAGGAAATGAAATCATACTTGTTTCTAAAATGCTTATTAAAAATTACTAATAAATAACCATTTTAAGATGTGATTTGGGTTATTCAGATAATATTTCCTAATGTCATAGAAAATGACATAAAACATAAGAAAATGATATGCTAACTGCTATTAGATATCTTTTGCAAACAAAGTCAAGACAATTATTGTCCTGTAGAATTATCTATGTTTACTACTCAAGGTGTAGATACCAATGAAAACAAATAAACTATTAAAATAGAATTGTAAGATTAATTTGCTTTCTACTGAATTAAGAATTATCCTATTTATTTAAATACTTCCCTACAACAACATGATGCTGCAGCAAATAAGGGTAAAGTATTCTGGCCTGAGTTAGGAGTAGTACTGCCAGCAGACCAAGGGAAGTGATCCTTTCTCTCTACTCAGCATTTGTGACCAGTTCTGGACTCCCCAGTAGGAGAAACATGGAACTGCTAGAGATTCCAGCAAAGAACAGCAAAGATAACCAAGGGACTGGAGAATCTCTCATATGAACAGGACTGAGAGGGATGGGACTGTTCAGCCTGGAGAAGAGAATGGAGAGTGCAAAGAAGATGAAGCTAGGCTCTGAGTGCTGGAACATAAAAGTCTCCATGTGGACATCAGAAAGTGGACTCATTTACTGTTAGGGTGACTGAACACTAGCACAAGTATACCAAAGAGTTTGTGGAGTGGTCCTCCTTGGAAATATTTTAAAAATGACTGGACATGGTCCTGGATATTCTTGCTTGAGCAGGGGACATGGACCAAAGCATCTCCAGAGATTCCTTTTAACCTCAACTATCCTGTATCTATCTCTGTCTTTCCTATATGTGAGTTTTGTGTAGCATTTTTATGTTTGATGCTATAATAACCATTATTCATTGATAGTGATCTCAGAGGACTGCCCTAATAGACAGTAGCAAGTTCCAAATTATAATCCTATATAGTCATGACATACTAGAGTCGAAAGAAATAACAAATTTTGGTATGGGAAAACTTTTCTTAGTGCAGAACTAAAGCCTTCTGGTTTTATGTCTCAGGAGGGTGAAAAAACTTTTCTGAAGGATGATACAGCAGATGACCAAATAGGAAATACTAATGTAATAGAGGGCTTAAAAATTTATTCATAAATGGATTTTATTTTAAAGTTGTTACTACTAGAAGGTACTTAAAAACAAGGATCATTACACAATTGCCCCAGAGGTAGGTACTTAACGTATAGAATAAAAACCATAGTTTTGTGGTTCTTAAAACTTTTTTAATCATCTTTGTGAACGTACATACAGTTAAAAAATAAATAAATTTAAGGTTAAATCCTTGGAAAGATGGTGTAGATATATCAATACACAAATTTAAAAGCATCAGAGAACACCATATAATGAATGAAAGGTTGTATACTTAAGCACTATTGAGTTACCTCAGCCTGACAGATTACCACTGTCAACTGACATACCACAACTGATTCCAGGTGTCATCTTTGCTTATTCCAAATGGAAGTAGTATGCATTTGTTTCAGTCGTCTTTACTGACATTAAACATTTTGATTGACAAAGACAATTTCCACAATTGATCTGAAATGCAATAACATTTCTGGTTATTTGTCCATAATTTGAATGAAAGTATGCACCTATGTTTTAAATACTTTCTTAAGGTACTTTTCTAGTACGTTTAAATACAATATATAAATATATTTCTATACTTGCACAAATATAAATACACACACATGAAAAAAAAAATCAGTCAAATGAAAATAAAAATCTATAAATATTTGATTTTACATTTTTGTGAGAAATAATGAGTTTTTAGGTTTATGACTATTACTGAATTACCAAAAATTTTTGAAATATTATGAAAATCCTAGCCTAGTCTTCAGCATATAAATAAATAAAGAGAGGAATGCTGAGTAAAGGAGTGAACCCATTTTCAACCAGTATTAGGGTTGGTTCAAGGGTTACTGTGTCTGCCATGAGTGCACAGAGATGAAGATTTACAGATACTGAAGTTAAAAATGATTTTCACAGAGTAGTCAGCTCCCTTTAAGACAGTCACAAACACAACCAAAAAAGGGCTAAACAAGACCACCTGGATGTAACTACTTGCAAGTGGAAGCAAGTGGAAGCAAAACTTTGCTGAGATGGTAAAATTTGGTAGCAAGATGAGAAATTTAGGTGAAGTATACCTGTAGTGTCATCTTCAAGCATATTCAATTATACAAACATTTCGCCTGGAAGCAGCCGTCTGTTGATCTAATAGGGTTATGGTTAGGATTATGCTAGCATTTCACTTTTCAGATGCTAAAATGAAGAAAAGGACATCTAACACAGAAGAACTAAATTCTCAGCTGGAGCACATACTGAGCATATTTTCCAGTAGCTCCTTTCCCTGAAATTCTATGGGAAGTTTGGAAGTTCCTCCGAAGGCATCTTTTTGTCTACTTTGTAGACAAAAACACTCCTTCCTGATTCTGATTCTCATGATATTACTGATTCTTCAAGAAAAAATAATCACAGAAGCTTTATGGAAAAGAAATTATCAATTTCACACAAATTTTGATTTAATCAAGGAAAACTTAAATGGGGGATCAACAGCAGTTAATCTCTTCTCCCAAAGGTACAAAGTGCTTCACTCTAACTTACAAAGAACCCTCCTAAAAGGTTTAGAAGGTTTGAAAAAGGAACTAAATGTGGTGACACCTGAAATTTCTATTTTCTGATATCATCTGATAGCATCTCTCATAGCAAAAAAAAATAAAAATAAATGCACAATACTCACAAGGAAGGTTGACAACAACCAAGAGACCTGTTTTATTTTGACAAATTAACGTGAAATGTCAGCAGTGAGATTATTTCAAGTTCCCTCTTCAGTATCTATCAAATACTGAAATCAGGTTAAATACAAATAGAGGTAATGACAGACATTTGGAAAGCCCTTTTATCTAATTTCTGCAGGACTAGATGGTGCTAAACTCTTGGCAGCAGTTATGCTCCTTTATTGGATCTTTATTTCACTTTTGCAGAGTGGTGAAACTTAACAGCAGTGGCTGTATAGTTTTTGCCTTCACTGCAATCTCTGCAAAAGAAGCTGCCACTCAGGCCAATGTATGAGAAAATGTAACTCAAATCCTCTTCAGGAGACCAGATCTGCCATACTTTTTCAAATGTTTCTATCTCAGATAGGAGATATCTATAAAGGCTTTGGTAATACCTTCTGCTACTTGTATGTTGTTGCTTTCAGGTGGTCTTGTTTAGGTCTATTCCACTTCGAGATGGGACTCTGATTCACTTAAGAGGAGTTGGACAGTTTGTGGCAATCATTTTTAAGATCAGTAGCTGTAATTTTTGAAACAAACACTGAATCAAAAACTTAGCATCCCTTTCTCCTTCCTTCTACCATACTTCAATAGAAAAATATGATGGGTGAAATGCAGATGAGGATGGGCTGTATACTACTTTTCCTATCATTCTCTATTTAGCAGCATAGACAACATTATTTTCTGCTACCTGTTGCGAATCAAACTGAGGAACTTATTTCTTCCCACAGAGGGTCAGGGAATTTGGTCATCAAGATCAAGGCTTCCACATCAGACACGGGCTTCCTGAATGCTGGCCATTACCAACAGTCAGTATCATAATTGTAGAATTAAATGTAGAACTAGTACTCCTTATTTTGATAAGTTTTCAATAGCTTGCTGTAGAACTGATGTCATAATGGAGTTTGAGAGAGTTTTTTGAAGCATGGTTTCAAATACAAATCCTATGCATCCCCTAGTGCAATACCTGCACAAGATTTAATATGGCTGTACTAGGCTCCCTCAATCTGTACTCTTGCTTTCCATGAAAAACAAGTATGGCACAAGGTAGTATGTTAGATTCAAACCATGGACATGGTCTAACTTCTCAGAAAAGGAATATCAATGTGACTCAAGTGGAAGTCAGCTTAGAAGATCTCATCAGCAGATGTGATTACCAGCAGGATCCAATATATGCAGTCAAAATTCAAACATGCATAGGCACATGTAGCCTACTCATGGATTTCCAAAAATTTTATTTGCTTTCATTTGTTGTGGTTTTCTGTTTGCTTAATGGTATAGAAAACTCACTTCTCACTTCATGCTGCAAGGCAAGCAAATCACATTAAAACCAAAGACATATATGGTCTCTTACAAATACAGCTACAATGTATACACATAGAATTTTTAACTAGGATATGTATTTGGCTTTTTTTTACAATTGTTTGTGTAATGACAGATCACTGTGTCCCTTTAGAGCATCATGAAATACTCCATCCCAGGTGCACCATCTGGCATTTCCTTTGTTGATTTTGCCGTTGCTGATTGCCACTTTTTTGTAAGAGGCCATCATCAGCAAAAACAAGTATAGTACAGTACAAAAACAAGTTTTTCAAAATGGTGTTGAAAAGAATGCATGCATAGAAAATTTGCCAAAACTCTATACCACTGCTGTAGTTTTAAGGTAGGGGTTATTACTGCTCCAGAGTTCATAGGCAACAGGAATAAAAATAGCACAGCAGGTGGCAACTATGTATATCTTGCATAATACGTCTTGAGCGCATCCAAAAACCTAAGTCTTCCAATCTCATAAAAGAAAAATGTCACAATCCATACTTGTAGTCTTTTTGGTATGTAAAACTATAATGTACAGATGATAACAATAAAAAGAATGAGTAGCATAGGAAAATTTGAGAAGAAGGATAAGAAAAGAATGTTAAACTCATAGTTAGAACAAAGATGTGACAGCTAAGAACTTGTGTTTCTATTATTGTATCAGTTCACATTTGTGTTAGATTTCTTGCAAAAACATACAAAGTTCCTTTGACATGTATTAAATTAATTGCAACTTCATAACCAAACTATAGAACTTAGCTAATAGTAAAAATCTTAACATTAGTAGAACTTTTAACAATATCACAACATCTTGGGAAAAAATAGTAGAAGGCATCCCAGGACTACAAGCAAGTTTCACAAATTATAGGTTGCAAGATATGAATCAGTGAGGAATTAGTTCACTTTATTCAATATTTTCTGCCCTTTGTACTCGCAAGCATTAAAGTTTGTAAAAGGATTAATCAACCATTTAACTTCTTCTAATATTGATATTTTCTAAACAACAACTCAAATGCTTATAATTTTTTTAGGATCAAATAATAGCAACTCCATGAAAAGTCCCACTATTTTGATCTATCTTGAATATAAAATAATAAGTATTCATAATGGATGCATGTATTTGTTATTTGCACATAATACATTTGATATATGCAATATATAAACAACACATTCAATTTTATTCGTATTTTGAAAATCTTTATCTTCCAATGAATACATATATAACAGAAAAAAAAAAAAAATCAACATTTGTTTATTCCAGGCAATTAATTACAGTATGAAATAAAAATATTCTACAAAATATGAAAGTGCTAAATATTCTTGTAACAAGAACTACTGTATTTGGAATTTACAAGAGATTTAATTGCAATTAAAAATCTGTAATATAAATAATAAAACAACCCCAATACTTTTAAGTGAATATTACTGTTAAAGTTCTTGTTCAGTAATTCCAAATTCCCAACTCATTTCAGATGTGCTACAAACTACAGGAAGGAGAATCTTTATTACCTTTTGTTAACAATTTTGGGCCTTGGTAATTGTAGAACTCATGCTTTATCAACCACTACTCTAAAATACAGTTTTTAAGGCTTGAGTAAAAGCGTAACTCCAAGGTAGTTTTAAATCTGCCTTTGTGCATGTATGTGTTTCCATTTCTTACGTAAGAAATGACCTTGATATAATTTCTGATAGTATAATATATATATCATACTTCCCACTTCTTCTTTTTTCCTCCCTAAAAAATCAGTTTTATAACTCAAACTCCATTTTTGTAACATTATGCCCTGTAACCAATGGATGAATTTGTAGTAGACATCATTGACAACTACATTTCCTTCCTTGGAAACCACGTGCATCAGTGATAACACCATAATCTTTCTGAGTACTCTGGAACAACATGTAGTTTATTTCAAGTGATCTCAAACATTTTTTCTTGTCTTAAAGGATTTCTCTGTATTTTTCAATGTACGAAAATGAATAGGAGTCTTGAAAAAAAAATGTTTATTTGTGCTCTAAAAGCTCTAATTGCATGTTTGAATCTATTGTAGATTTTTAGTCCTCTTTATTTGAGAAACTACTATACTGTGGCATCATTATCAGGTAAAACACATAACAGATGATGCCCATGATTAGTTATGCCAAGATTAGTTTCTCCAGTAAATTTTCCAACTTTATTGCCAGGACAATTAGTTTGGATAGCAACATAAATAATAGTATATAGAAGTATCAAACTCTATCACATCCTAAGCTAGTTCACTGCTTAAGAACATGCCAAAATAGTGAACAAAGAACAACAATGATGTCATTCACCATTTCTAAACAAGAACACTGTACTCATTTAATTGTTATTATCTATATTTTAATGCATACAAGCATCAGATCAGCTTTCTCTTCAATTGTCATCATTTTGCAAGTACATATATGTGAATGCTGAAATACAATGAAAAAATCACAGAATCACAGAATCACAGAATTGTAGGGGTTGGAAGGGACCTCCAGAGATCATCGAGTCCAACCCCCCTGCCAAAGCAGGTTCCCTACAGCAGGTCGCACAGGTAGGCATCCAGGCAGGTCTTGAACATCTCCAGAGAAGGAGACTCCACCACCTCCCTGGGCAGCCTGTTCCAGTGCTCCGTCACCTCACTGTAAAGAAGTTCTTGCGCATGTTTGTGCGGAACTTCCTATGCTCCAGTTTCCAGCCGTTTCCCCTTGTCCTGTCTCCACTCACCACTGAAAAGAGTCCTTCCTTGCCATTCTGCTCCCCACACCTTAGATATTTATAGACCTGGATCAGGTCTCCTCTCAGCCTTCTTTTCTCAAGGCTAAACAGACCCAGTTCACTCAGCCTTTCTTCATAGGAGAGATGCTCCAGGCCCTTCACCATCTTTGTGGCCCTCCGCTGGACTCCTTCCAAGAGATCCCTGTCTTTTTTGTACTGGGGAGCCCAGAATTGGACACAGTAAATATTTGCCAATTTGGGAGCAAGGATTTTCTGGATTTGAAATCTATGCTAATTATAGAGGAAAGAAAAAAAAAAAAAAAAAAAAAAAAAAAAACCCACCAAGTCAATTCTCGTAACTCTAAATCTTGATTTTTCTATAATCATTTAGACCCTTTTATTCGGATCAAAATATCTTAATGACCAAAACAAATTAGAGCAATGATATTTTTGTCAACTTCAGAAAATACTGTTCAATTTCCATTCACCATTAATTTTGGTGTAATCTTTCTGATTTAACATTGTGTATTACCATGTCTAACCAAATTTTCAAATAGCCAAATAAAGTATATAATATCTGTTCTATATAAATCTCCTATTCCTGCTTCAGTTCAGTTTTTCAGCTTTATTCAGTTAATGTTTCTGTTCACTGCACTAATGATGCTGCTTCTGTATGTAACTCAAGTTTTTGCCTCCTCTAGTTCAGTTTACTGACCTTAGCCTTTTTAAATATTCAGCGGTCAAAAATGAAGACATTTAATTAGTGAGGTCTAAAGGATCAATGGGTCTCTGCTTTAAAAATTTTTAATTATTTTTAAACAGTGCTTCTTGTGACTTAATTATCTTACAAGGAAAAATAAATATCTGCACCTGCAAATAAATATCTGCACTTGCAAAAATGTTTCTGTTTAAAATTTCTCATGTGTGCCATCCATTCCATCCTGGAATGGATAATTTTTTTAACACAATAAATTCTGGTATTCAGAATTTATCTTTTGCTTCTATTTGCAATATAAAAACAAATTGCTGGAACACACTAAATTGGTTTAAAAATTACAGTGTAACTAATTTTTTTTTTTTCCCAAAAGAAATCTTGATAGTATTCAAGCATTGTACATAAAAGAAATGAGAGAAAGGTAGTAAAAATAAAAAAAAATAACAAAATTTCTTCTAAACATTAAATTAATTAGTATATTCCATTCTCCAAATTCTTAATATCATGGCTACTTATTTTCTTCTCTCCTCTTTTCACCAGCATAACATGTAAGTATGAATCTATATATTAAGGTCAATGAACAAATTGTAACTGACATAAGTGGCAAGCAAGGTTTTAAATGAAGAATTAAAGCATATTGCCCAAAGTCAATAGAGAAAGCTAGTGAAGTTCAGTACAACTCATTTTTTAATCTTTTTCCACCATCTATCCAACTTCCAAGTCTAAGAGTGTTGAATTGTTCAGCTGACAACTTAGTAAAAATGTCACCATAAGAAATACAGTGGAGCTTAAATGATTATCAAAATATCTGGATTAAAGTTGAAAAATGCTAAAAATAACTTATAGGCTTTTATTCAGTGGTGCCCAGCAAAAGGGCAAAGGGCAATGGGAACAAACTGAAACAGAAAATTCCATACAAATGTGAGAAAGCACTTATTTACTTTGAGGGTTACAATGCACTGGAGCAAGCTACCTAGAGAAACTACAGAGTCCCATTCTGTGGAGTTACTAAAAACCTGCCTGGGCATCTTCCTGTGCAATCTACGCAAAGGAACCTGAAGGGGAATTGGACTGGATGATCTCCAGAGGTCTCTTCTAAGTCCTAAAATTCTGTGATTTTGTGATACATTCACAGCTAGATTAACCATTGTGTAGTATATTAAATAAATAATTACATAAAGTTTGGAAACATTTACATACATATTTTTTTTACATTTTTACATACATTTTTTACATTTTTACATACATTTACAATTACATAAATGTTGGAAAAAAAAACAACAGATTTTTTGTTTCCTGTCTCAGCTGGCATTACTATATTCTGTAATAAAGCACACAGGAGAAATATAAATGATTCCCCTATGAAGGAAAATCATTTATTTCATTTCCAAGGCTTCTTAAAAACCATCAGTAACAGTGGATGTTATCACATATACTTGTATATGGGAGAAACAAACCAGTAGAAAAAGAACAAAATTTGTGCACATTCTCTGTCAAAAAAAAAATAACAAACTTCTGAAAAAAAAAGATAATTAATTTAGAGAAATGTACCAGGAAACAACAGCAAAACAAGACAATGTCCATGCAAAGCACAGAAAAGATAACAAAAATTTTAATAGTAGAAAACCAATTATAAAGTTTTTCAATTATGTAGCTTTAAAAAAAAAAACACAAAAAAACAACAGCAACATATTTTTAAATTGTCTGTGCTGAATTTTGGAAATTCTGGACCTTTACACGCAAGGCTCTTTAAAGGTGTAAAATCTGGAGGAGCTAAGTAGAGACTTCCAAGATTAACTGCGTAATTTAGTTGAAATGTTCTATTCGTAAACAACTTTAGCTGTTCCCCAGGTGCAGTGGGTTAACCTCAGCTGGCTGTCAAGTGTCCTCCAAGCCACTCTCTCTCTCCTCAGCAAGACAAGGGGAAAAAGCTCCCCTGGGCTATGTACAGGAAGATTGTTCACTAATTATCATCAAGGGGAAAGCAGACTTGACTTGGGGAAGATTAATTCAATTTATTGGCAATTAAAGATAGAGTAGGAATAAAGACAGAAGAATAAAGACTTTCTCCTTGCCTTCTTGCCGCTTTTTCCCAGGCTCATCTTCACTCCTGACTCTTCTAGATCCCACTCAAGAAGTGGCACAGGGATGATGGGTAACAAGGGCTGTAGTCAGTTCATAACACTTTGCAACTCCTCACACTTTACCCTACTCCAGTAAAAGGTTATTTTTTGCAATGAAGCTATTGTAATTTCCAGCATCTTTTACTATCATCTTTCCCATTTCACAAGGAGATTATTAACCTTTCTCCTCAACATTTCGTCTACTTATAAATTTATGTCTGTTGCTGGTTTTCCATGACCCTTTCCTAGCCATGTCTATGCTTGCAGTTGACATGCTTGAGGAAGGAGATGCTATTCATAGAAATCTACACAGTCTTGAGCAGTGGGCCTCATGATGTTCAACAGGTCTTGTGCTTGTGTTGTGGCAACCCCCACTATCAGTACAACCAGAGGGATGAAAGGATTGAGCACAGCCCTGATGAAAAGGGGCTACTGGTGAATTATAAGCTTGATATGAGCCAGCAGTGTGCCCTTGCAGCCAAGAAAGTGGCAGCATCACAAGAATCATGGTTTGCAAGGTGAGGGAGATGATCCTGTCCCTCTACTCTGCACTGGTAAGACTTCACATGGAGTACTGCATCCAGATGTGAAGTCCTCAGTACAGGAGAGACATGGACTTATTGGAGCACATCAAGAGAGAACCATAAAAATGATCCAAGGTGCTGGAGTACCTTCTCCAGAAGTACAGGTTGAGAGAGCCAGAGCCTTTCAGCTTGGAGAAGAGAAAGCTTTGGAGAACAGTCTTCCAGTATCTAAAGTGGGGCTATAAGGAAGAATGGAACAGACTTTTTAGCAAAGGCTGCTGTGAAAGAACAAGAAGTGGTTTCAAACTAAAACAGAGGAGACTTAGATTGGATATAAGGGAAAAGTTTTTTATGCTAGGGGTAGTGAAGTGTTGGAAAAGGTTGCCAGGAGAAGTGATTCCTCATCCTTGGAGACATTCAAGGTGATTGTGAGAGTGGTGAGACACTGGAACAGGCTGTTCAGAGAGGTTGTGGATGCCCCCTCCCTAGAGGCATTCAAGGCCAGGCTGGATGGGGCTTTGAGCAACCTTGTCTAGTGGGAGGTGTCCCTGACTATGGCAGAGGGGTTGAATGTATATGATATTCAGGGTCCCTTCCAACCCAAACCGTTCTATAATTCTATGATTGTTCTCTGATGTATCTTTTTTTTTTGCTTTAATCTTTGCCTCCAGATATTTATCTGATATTCCTCAATTTTCTGTTAGTAAAACAATCCCATCCTCTTACTTTTGTATTTATTTTTATTTTTTATCATTTTTATTACCTTTAATTTTTATTTTTTTATTTTTATTTTTTAATGCCACCCATGCATATATTCCCCATCATCTCTGTGGCCAGTGAATTATTTACAAGGATGAGAAATCTCAGTCTTACAGAATAAATGGTCTTCTGTACATTTCAGTACTCTCATCTTACTTTGTACTTTACAATAGACAACACTCATACAAATATTCATAGATGCATAGTAAGAAATAGTATCATTAGCCTCACTGGGATCAAAATGTGTTTTTCATTCACAAACCCTACTATATTATCCATCTTTGTTGTTGTTGTTGTTTGGTAGAGTAGGTGGTATGGTGTTGAGTTTTGGATTTAGGATGAAAACAATGCTGATGACACACTGATGTTTTAGTTCTTGCAGATGAGTGCTTACACAGTCAAGGAATTTTCACCATTTCACACTGCCCTGCCAATGAGGAGGCTGGGGATGCAGCAAGAATCTGGAAGGGGACAGAACCAGGTCAGCTGACCTAAATTGGCCAAAGGGATATCCCATACCATGTGACATTAGGCTTAACAGTATAACTGGGGGGAGAGGGCTGGGGGAGCTGCCCAGTTGCTCTAGGGCTGGCTGGGCGCTTATTGGCTAGTGGTGAGCAATTCTGTTCTTAACTAAGAAGTTATATAAAATTGTAGTATAAGCAAGCAAGGACAAAATCACACACACACCAAAAATAAAAATTAAAAAAAAAAAATCAACAGAGAATCATAGAATCATCTGAATTGGAAGGGTCCCTTAAAGGCCATCTAGACCAACTCCCCAGAAATGAACAGGAACACCCACAGCTAGATCAGGTTGCTCACAGCCCATCCAGCCTGGCCATGAATGTCTGCAGGGAGGGGACATCCGCAACCTCTCTGGGCAACCTGTTCCAGTGTGTCACCACTCTCACAGTAATGAATTTCTTTCTAATATCTAGTTTAAATCTTCCCTCTTCCTGTTTAAAGCCGTTTCCACTTGTTCTGTTGCTACATACCCTTTTAAAAAATTCCCTCCTCAGCTTTCCTGTAGGCCCCCTTCAGATATTTGAAGGCCTCTATAAGGTTCCCCCAGAGCCTTCTCTTCTTCAAGCAGAAGAGCCCCAGTGCACTCAGACTGTCCCCATAGGGGATCATCTTTGTAGCCCTCCTCTGGACTTGTTTCAACAGCTCAGTGTCCTTGTGCTGGAGGTCTTAGAGCTAAACACAGTACTCTAGGTAGTATCATAGAATCATAGAATCATAGAATCACCAAGGTTGGAAAAGACCTAAAAGATCATCCAGTCCAACCGTTCACCTATTCCCAATAGCTCCCACTAAACCATGTCCCTCAACACAACATCCAGCCTTTCCTTGAACAGCCCCAGGCTCGGTGATTCCACCACCTCCCTGGGCAGTCCATTCCAGTGCCTGACCACCCTTTCTGAAAAGTAATACTTCCTAATGTCCAGCCTGAATCTCCCCTGCCATAGCTTGAGACCATTCCCTCTGGTCCTATCACTAACGACACAAGAAAAGAGGCTGACCCCCAGCTCACTACAACCTCCCTTCAGGAAGTAGGATCTCACAAGAGCAGAGTAGAGGGGCAGTCACCACCACTGACCTGCTGGTCATACTTCTCTTGATGCAAGCCAGGATACAGTTGACCTTCTGGGCTGCAAGCACACACTGCTGGCTCATACTGTGTCTTTCGTCAACTGTCGCCTCCAAATCCTTCTCCTCAGGGCTTCTCTCAAGCCATTCTCTGCCCAGCATGTATTTGTGCTTGCAATTATCCCAACTTATGTGCAGGATCTTGCACAAAAATAAGCTGTGAAACTCATTGCCACAGACCTCTGAAAATAATGTAATTTGAAAGTTTATGAAAAAAGACTTCCTCAGAGTTATTATATTCAATGATACCATCTCCAACCAAACAAAGCACTAAGCTTCAAACTGCTGAACATTCAACAGCTGTAGTAGTAAATTAATTCAGCATATATTTGCAACAGTTCCTTTACTCATCCTAGAAGCTACTGTTGACCATAGCTGCAGATAAAATACTGATCCATACAGATATTTGATCTACTAAAAGACTGTGAAATTGCTTGGAAAATAGTATTCAGAAAAGTAGTTTTTCACTACTAATTGCCAAATAGTAAGACAAGTGATGCTTCTATGAGAATTTCAGGAATTTAAAAATTTACTGCTGAAACATCTCAAAAAAACAAAAACAAAAAAAAGAAAACAAATTCTGCACCCAATTTCTAGCAAGATTATAGTAATGAACTTGTTGCTTGTAAGTTATTCTGGGTACTTGTTCATCTGCTGTAAAATGTGTTTTCATTCTTAGTTCAACAACAGCAAAGTGCAGCTTTCACTCACACGGTTCAACAATCATTGCATTATTGCCTTTTAAAGAACGTTATGGTTACTTCTATCCAGTAAGCAATTTCTGCAAGAATTTTAATATTGTACTACTACTATTCACAATAGTGTGAAATTCACAAAGTGTGAATTGGACAATTCACATTTTTCATGTGAAGCCTCAGGCTTGCGGTTTATAGTGTTTTTAACTTTAAAAGATTATTTGTATGTATGTTTTTAAAAAGACCTACAAACTTATTTTAGCTAAAATAACCTCATCTTTTCCCATCTTTAGTACAGTGCTGAAAAGAACCCAGTATTTTTAATCTCTTATCCCAAAAGTTATCATCTGAAGCTAGAAACACAGTGTTTGAGATACATGATAAATCTGCTCAGTTTGACAGAAGTCTGACTTCAAACATCACTTTATAGAAATAGAAGACACTTTTTTAATTCTCAACTAATGAAATGTAAATAATGAAATTTTGCAACAAAAGAAGTCAGTAATGACAAGGTTATTTCCTCCTAAGTCCTTACAATTAATTATTTTTTGGGAGAGACTCATTTGGGAGTTCATCTAATTATAAACCCTTAAAAAGTCTTCTTGCAAGCCTTATTAAAAAGTAGAACTCCCTAAGTAAAATTAAAGAGAAATATTCTTAAAAAATATATTAAAAATACAATCATGCCTCGGTGACTGGTAAAAAGGCAACCTTTCAATATGTAAAGGGGAGCTATAGGAAAGAAGGGGACAGACTCTTCAGCAGGGTCTGTTCTGATAGCACAAAGGGAACTGGTTTCAAACTTAAAGAGGGTAGATTTAGATTAGATATAAGGAAAAAGTCTTTTACACTGAGGGTGGTGAGGCACTGGAAGAGGTTGCCCAGAGATGTGGTGGATGCTCTGTCCCTGGGGACTTTCAAGGTAAGGCTGCACCAGGCCCTGGACAGCCTGATCTAGCTATGTGTGTCCCTGTTCATTGCAGAGGAGTTGGACTAGATGACCTTTAATGGTCCTTTCCAACTCTAAGTATTCTATGATTCTATGATTCTGGCACAAAGTTTTTGGAAGAAGCCTCTCTACAGATCCAGGCTAAAGGTCTCATAAAATAGAAAGGGATAAAGTTATTAGTTTTGTCTATCTTCAGATACAAGTTGGGAAATTAGTGAGTTCAGCATTATCTGCCTTATCAAACAATGCCAAAACATCCAAAAAGTCATAGCTTTTCTTACAAAGATTCTTAAACAGGTGAACTTATTACATTTATGTAAATAAAATCCAACTTCAAATGTTTACTAAATTAATTAAAAATTGACGTTTGCTTTAGTAATCATTAATGGTCAAAATGTAATGGAATACAGATCCTTTGCATGACAAACATTTTTTCTGTTAAATCTTTACGTATCCTGAATTGGTAAAATTATTTTTTTGTGTTTGCTTGTTGTTGTTGTTTTTCCAGATGTAAGAGTGGATATGTGTGATAAAAATTTGAATTATATGTTGCAATTCACTTTGTGAGTTGATTTAAAATTGCTCTTGAGTGACAAAGAGATGAGTTTAAAGTTGCCAGAGCTCAATTACTTGCTTAAAGGGTGGTAACTCAATAACTTTTGATTGTATTCCTAAATCCATAAATACATTTTTGTTGCATTTAGATTAAGCAATGTGGCTTAATTAAATTCCAAAAAATAGTCTGATCGCACATACTGATTTTGCTTAGACTTTACATATACACTGACTGAACACTGCGCATTTAGCATGTGTTTCTGGAAAAATCTGTCCTGTTCATATAATTTCAACCAAATAAGGAGCAAAGTGACTTATTGACAGATAATTAACTGCCAGTCATTGAACTACGTATTAGAATCAATATCAGCACCACAACAGGTAAACCACAATACTACAGAATGTTAATACACACATATACATTTCCTAATATCCTTCCATATTGGTGCTGGGGATTCCTGTGGAGCAAGAAAAATGCTTCCCAGCCCAGGCAGAGCCCTTGGTGCCAGTTGGCTGAATCTGGTAGGGACGCATCAGTTCTGCTGCTCCCCTCCTATCTTCTTCTCCTTGCTGCTACAAACCTCCATGCTTCTCTTCTTCTCAAGCTGACTCTTGTTTCAGAAATCACTGTAGCTCCTTGGTTAGTGTTTAATTCAGTTGATGATCATCACTAAACCTGTTACTCTTATTTTACTGCCTGTTACTTATTTTACCTGGTGATATCCTGGTTTTGTTTCCCAACTGTGGGACATGCAGGCACCACTGAAAGCACGCTGTGCTTTCTCACCAGTTGATTCTGTCGAACAGCCAACACAAAATGGATGTTTTCAGCTAACCTTGGCAGAATTTGCTCTGATTGCTAATTGTACATTGATGCAATAATAGTAACAGACAGCAGAATTGAAAATTAAGGATTAAGAGAAATTGTTTCTGTCTTTACTGTTTGGCATTTGAACAAAAATGAGAGCAGAAACTGTGTGATTTGTACGTAGAGAAAAAATGAGAAGAAAGGGGATGATTAGGAATGAATGTTAAAGTATCTACCAGTAAAATAAAATTAGTGGTGGTTTTTTTTTGTTGTTGGGTTTTTGTTTTTTGTTTTTTGGTTTGTTTTTTTGTTTTGTTTTGTTTTTTTTTTCGTATAGCTACAGCTTAATGCTGTTGTAATTGAGAACATTTTGAGCTGGAAAATGATGGTTACCCAAGGATCCATGATTGTTATACACTAAAACAAATAAAACAAACAAACAAACAAATAAACAAAGGGAAAAACTGAGGTAGAAAATCATGGAATTAAATTTACAGCAAGAGATTACTTAATAGTACAAAGTAACAAAGCAGAAAAAAAACTGGACATACACACTACCTCTAACAGTAAGGTAAATTACAGTTAAAAAATACAAGTAGATTGTACTGTTAGCCAATATGGCCAACAATGCTATTTGCAATAGCAGATGTCTCAGATAAATATTGATGGGGTTAGATAGAGGAAGGGAACAGTTACACTATATATATTCCCTGGTTACTAGCTTTCTTATTATCCATAGCTAGTAGATTCTGCACCAAACTGACTCTAATCTGAGTTAAAGGATGACTAGATATGACAACCCCAGGGATGCATGCAGGTAAAATGGGTAGAAGCACTTGTTTAAGTCAGAGGAGAGAAAAATGATATTTCTTCTCAAGTGATAAAGTAAATGATGACCTAGACTCCTTTCAAAGAGATCAGAGACAAGAATGGCCCAGAAATCACTCTAGGAGGTTGTTCCGACACTGCAGAAGTGTTTGCTATGTATTTTAACAAAGTAAATATTTTTGGACATTATGTAAATGTGTACAATGCTGCATATATAGTCAGTACAAGAACAGAGTGGTAGGAAAGACAGTGTAAATATATAGGAGGCAGACGCAAAGCAGAAGTAGCAGCAGAGGAATTGCAGTCTGGGCTGGATTATCAGACAGAGCCCTTTCCTCCAAATAATGTCTATAAAACCATAACCTTTCCATAGGTCAGACTTTGGAAATCAGAAAAGAAAAGGAAATGTTTCAGTAGACTAGACTACTGTCTTTAAAAGCTTCTGTGAAAGAACTAGGGGCCACACAGAAGTAAGCAATCTAATTATTAATAATACAACATGAAGAGAGGGCACAAAAAATATGCATGATAGGTCACCAGGAGGCTTGCCAGTGTCTGAACCAGGAACAATAATCTTGGCATATTTCCATGCAAAATCTTAACACACACAAATATTTAGCCAGGAAATCTTAGCCTTAAGATTTAAGGCTACCTCAGTGAACAATAATAATGACCCATCATTTGGTTAGATACTTGACAGTACTCTGTCAGTGTCAGACTTTGGACACAAGGTTCCAGATCTTCTAATATTTTGCTAAAAACAGACCCAGAATTTTGTGGTATGCTCTCACTGTTGGAAAAAGGATGTTGTAGTTTCTGTTGCATAGACATGGTGCATTTTTTAATGTGTCCTATGTGACAATATTAAATTTAGACTCCACTGTTTAATTCTCAGTGCACATTTATGTCTTGTCACTGTGTTCAATCCAATCCATCCATGTGGTCTGATATCAAAGTCATGCTTTGTTTGCTTGGCAAGCAATGCTAAGTAGCTAATATCAACCAATTATTTTTGTCCCCCATTAAAATAAATAAATAAATAAATAAATAAATAAATAATAAAGTCCAAACTTTTTATTCTTACTAATAATTTCAAGTCAGTGTAACTTTCAAATGTGTCATGCAGAACTGTGTTCTTCATTCCTTAAAAGAGGCTTAGTGTATAAATAAATTTTAAGCAGACAGCAGAAAACTGCCTTTCAAAAGGAAAAAATGCTGCTGTTCAGTTGGTACATTGCAGCTATTAGAGGCAGAAATGTTCACTTTTGAATTAAGAAAGCACCAGAAGATGGAATTTTTTGTTTCTCATAGATACCTCTCAGTCACTCAAGATGGCATTACTCCCAGCTCTTCCAGCTTTTGCAATCACACATAAGACACCGATAGGAGCACAAGAAAAAGCCCTGAAGGGTCAGACCATCAAGCCCAGTTTTCTATTTCCAACAGTGATAATACAAGAAGCTATATAGGAAGAATGCATGAGACTAGACGCTTTCTTCAATCCATCTCCTTCACCAGCATCCAAAATTACTGTGTTAGAGGTGTAAAAGGGTACATCTCTACTCAGTGCTTTTAATACCTATTTATGGACTTGATGTCTACAAATTTGTCTAAATCCCTTTTTGAATTGACTGATATTCACTGCCTCTACAAAACCCTATGAAAGTAAATCCTACAAGTTTTGTATGTTCTTCCTATTAACTATTAAAGTGTTTGACTGGTAGTTTAATTTAGTGCTCTGTATTCACGTTGTATGATTTCATGAATAACATTTTTGCTTTCAGTTTATTCACTACTTCCACAATAGTGTACACCTCAGTTACAACTCACACTTGGTTCCAAGTCTTCTCCACTCCAAACTGAAAACCAAACCTTTTTATTCTCATCATAAGGTAGCTTCTCCATGAAATTGTTTTAGTTGACCTTCCATGTACTTTCTCTAATTCCACAATATTATTTTTGAAACATTGAGACCAGAACTGTACGTAGCACTGTCTTAACTACAGAATTAAATGGTTTCCTTTTATAAAGATTGTTATCAGCAAAGGAAAGAAAATCAGGAAATTGTTAAAATAAAAGCATTTTTCAAGTACTTCGCTTTTAAAATACTTCATAGACTTTTTTTTTCTTTATCTTCAAAAACATTTTACTCAATGATGATCATTTCTACAGGAATTTCTGTAAGGCAGACCAAAGTCTCTTTGGAATCAAAATCCCAGGCCTTGTTTAATTGCTTATTAGACAGCATCAGGATCATGTTGACATCTTTGACTTGCAGCATCCACTAGCTGAACTGAAATTAACATGTTCCACTCCAGAATGCCTGACGTGATGTTTTTATGGAAAAATATATATATTAAGAAGAAAAATTTGATTTGTCTTTCCCCAAGCAGCACTCCTGATAAGTAAAGACAGAGATTCATTTTCTTTGCTAATTAATTTCATCAGGTGCCCCAATAACAATAGTGTTGGTTAATCCAGAAAAATCGAATCTCCTATTGGAGCCATTTTACTGCTCCACATTTTATAATTGCCTCTTATATTAGGGAGGGTAAGAGACAGCAGTTCAGGTCCCTTCAGTGAAACTCGAATTTTGTAACTATGAGAATTGTTCAGCCACTGGGATATGAGGTAAAAGAAGAAACTACATCTCCAGTAAGTTATTTACCAAATATTGAAGAATAGAATGTGTTTGGTAAACTTAATCTGACTCCACTGATAGTTGCGAGTCACGTTTTTTGGCAAGTAAATTATGTCCTATTACCTCTTTCAGCCCTAATAATTCCACCCTAAAAGGTCAAACTACCGTGAGCAATGTGGTGATGTGGCAATCTTTTGGTATCTTCAAAAACAAACTGAAAACTTTACAATGAAGACTTAGAAAAACATTTCAGCTCCATGAGGAGATAAAAGACTGTCAGACCAACTGATTTCTTGAATTCTTAGAGGGAGAAAAAGAGACAGACTGGGGCAGAAGATAGAGAAAAAATGAAAAAGAAGAAGGATGGGAGAGGATACACTGCTTTGTAAAATTCAGAATGGAGCACATGATTCCTAAGCTTTTATGATTTGACAAACAATTATGAATGCTATAGTAAATTGGTCCTGTAGTGCAAGGTCAAATACCTCTATACTACTCAATCCATATAATGTGTCAAACTTCCCAGTTTCATTATTTTTCACCTGTTGAAAAGCTTTGTTACTTCCAGAGATTCCAGTCCTGCAATGCTGGACACAAGAGTCAGTAGAGCTCTCAATTTCTTTATTCCTGTGTTTGCTGCTTTAATACTTAAATTGCATAAAAACGGTGATAAAAGAATATCAAGTCAAGGAGTGTGAGGCTGAGAAATATAGCAGTTAGATGCAGCTGTGCAATGTCAATCCACCTGTATATGCATTTTTATAGTTTTCAAGCACATGATTAACTTTCATATAGGACTTCTAGCCATTCATTCTGTGAGCAGTGTTGAACCTTTGTACTTAGTCCTTTGAAAAGGTCTCCTTTTGGCTTCTTATAAAAAATTAAATTATAAACTATAAATGAGTCCTCTGCATGTAGTTAAACTACTTTTGAATGAAAAATTCTCAAGTTTCTAGATGCTTTAAAAAATTTTTAAAATAGTCATAAACTTTTAGAAAATACGTGTTCATAAACTATTTGAAATGTTATGGCTGTTATTGTGCATTAGTATAATACCTAACACAGGGGCAGAGACAGCTACAGACAGTGAAACAACTGTACTATGTGATGCAGCATTTGATCCTACTAGCTAATTCTCTTCTGTTTTTCATACCAGAAATTTTCAGATTTTGATTTCGATTGGATTTGATTAGATTATGTTGTGAGCACATCACAACATAAAAATACTGCAGTGACAACAGCATATGAAAAGACAAAAAGTATAAAATGAAATTTGGAATTCTGAAATTATTTAAAACAGCTAATTAAAAATAATTATTTCCATAATATGGAAATAGAAAAATCCAGAATTTTTCAAAATGATAATTGTACTTATAAATCGTTGTAATTTTCAAGTAACACACAGTAAGACCTGAAAGAAGATGTGTTTTTTTTCAGAGCATGAACTTTCATACTGAGGTATTTACTTTTCTATCGATATTTTAATAACAGAATATCCACTCCACTCTTTTCTGCCTCAAAAATATCTTTATAGTTAGTCAGAACATTGCTAAAGCTGAGTGAATACAAATAGAAACATCAGCTAGAAACCACAATGAAGATTGATCAAAAAAAGACTAAACCAGGAATGTGAGGAAACACTATGCAATAATCAGCAAAAGAAACACCAGAGAGGAAGCATTTCTTTTTCTCCTTCTATTAGGAAGTTTTGACTTAGTTTTTCAAACACAAATGGAAGTACTCAGAAATATGAAAACTGAAACCTTTTAACCCCGTCAGAGTTAGAATTCACATTAATTAATAAGATTATTTATTTAACATCTGATTCTTCAAGGTGCTAAGCAATACGATCATTTGAGCACTTGCATGCATGGCTGATTTTAAGCATCTGATCAGCCTGCACAAAGTCACTATCATGCTTTCCACAAGCTCATGATGAGTCCCACTATGGAGTCCAGGCAAAGATATTCAGAACCTCGAACTGAGTTAAGGGATATACACAGAGTGAAAAGAGAGCAAAGACAGTCTAAAGAGTTTATAATTATCAATGTAACAAATATTAATGACTCTATTCCCTGTGATTGTTTGTGAGCACATTTTCTTCAATATATCTTCACCTTCTTTTACTAATTCTTGGTTTACTTTAGTGCCATAATATATTTGACTTGCACTATTTTTTATAGACCCATAAAGAAAGGCAGTTGGGTCTTGTGGGAATGGAGAAAAAGGAGGGGGAGCAAAGGAGGAGAAAGGATGGTGGTGATAAAATGTAATTCCTCTGAACACCTGCTGAGTTTAATTGCACTACAGCTGGTGCTGATTGTAAGTGGGTAAAGGAGTAAGGGGGGGAGGGGTGGGTTACTGAATGATTGGCTGTCGTTACATCCAGTTTTATTGTCTTTTTTCCCCCTTTCAGTATTATTCTTACAAGTTAAAAGAGACTCTCAGTCTGAGGGATTAGGGACCTAAACCAAAGAGGAATCTTATGATCTGTGAGCAGAGTAAGATGTGGCATTTCCTGGATGAAGACATCTGAAGAGAGCATATGTGAACCTCAAGAGCAAGACTGATGATCCCAACAGACAAATTGCCACAGTATGCAGCATTCACTTGAATGAAAGGTTTATAGGTGAGATATTTAAAGAGGTCACCACGCCCAGAGCATGTGGGTCTGCAATGAAAGAGAAGACAGTGCTCAAGATGAAGGAGCTGTGGTCATTCAAAAGGGATAGCAAACCATGCAGAGAAATTTTCAAGCAGGTTCTCATTCTGCAAGCACTTGAAGATAAAAAAGTATGGTGAGTTTAAAAAGTATATCATCAAGGCACTGTGGAAGAAAACCCTGTTCACAAACTGATAGAAATGGGCGCTGAAAAATGAACTGTCATAATCTGATAATCGCTAGGGACAAGCTGCTTCATTATAGAGAAGCATGATGCACACACATAGTTGTGATTTAGACATTTGATTTTAAAAGACATCAAAAGAGGTAACAGAATGTTACAGCTGGGTAATTTCTTTGGAAAACAAACACAAAAATAATATGTTGCCCAATTTTGGGATAGTTTGCAAGCAGCTGCAAAGGTGCAAATGAGATCTGATGTAGCAGGAAAACAGACTGGACAGCTGTGCTTCGGTGCTCTGGAGTTTTGTACAGACCACGAATGTCAACAGTGATGTTAAATAACTTTTCTAAAGAGTTGGGAGTTATCATTCATTCATCATTCATTGATAAAAATGTTGAGGGGGATGAATCTTTCTTAAAATCTGGAACACGAAAATGTAATTTCAATGATTTTCAGAACTATATTAGGTAAAACATTAGCCACCATAGCAGTTCCGATTTTATAAATGAACTCAATTTGTATGCATGTATATACATTTACTACCAGAATAAATTGGCTATTTTTAAAATAAATACTTTCCAGGAAGCATTTACAGAAATAAAAATTCTATTGGTGATTTAAGTGTATTTTACGTTTAATTGAGCCTTCATGGTAAATAAAGTCAGAGAAAATGTTCAAGGTTGAGGAATGGAAATGTTTGTGGTACATCACAAGAAGGGAGCACATTGACATCTAACACCGCTAGCTAATGATAAGGGAAAAAGATGGGGTAATGCTTTCCTGGATTACAGTTACAAATGGCACCTACAATATTGGATGAATACTGTGACCTGCAACTGGCTTTTTCACCACTGGAAAAATTTACACTCAGGAGAGGGAGACCTTGGGTTGCCATTAAGCAGCCAGAAGAGACAAAGGAAGGAACTACTTAGCTGTTATATTTTGCTCTCTAAAATCTTCCCACCTGGCACTTCAGTATCTAGCTGACCCTTACAACTATGTCAGTCTCCCTCCTTAAACTGTCACATATTCATCTGCATTTTTAGAAGGCTAAGCTTGGCTAACATTTCTGATGTTTCAGAAACCTTTTCAGTCTGAGTGCCTCCTATCTGACTTGCCTTACAGAAGTTTTCAGAAATGAGTTAATTCACCAAAGTAGTCAGAAGGCAGTCTCTCTCAAATTATTTTATATAGGATATAGATCTCAAAACTCAACTCCAGTTTCGCGTTTGTATATACAGGCTACCACATAACACTGCTAGTAAAAAGTTAACATATTTTACTTCAGGCCACATGTTTATATTTTCACATTCATATCTTGATTATGAAATAGACAAGAGACCTGTCACATGCCTTTCAAAATTTATATAAAATTTACTCACATTTTGACGGTAGGAAAAATTTATAGCTGTTTGAAAAAAAGAAATTTTCAGTAGCTTATAAGCTAAAAATCAAATCTACTTTTCCCTTTTGCTATGTATCTGTTGAAAATGTAACACTAATACTAATCAACTAATACTAAATTTAAATCTAATTTGAAACTGTTTATATGCCAAATTAACATATAAAAATTATTGAGCAATTTCTAGCTTCAAATTCTCATGAAGGCTACTACCACAAATGTTACTTATATGCTATTGATTAATCTTTGATTGATTTGTTTTCTTTCCTAAAGTATAACATTCCTGTGTAGTTATTATTTTAAATATTCCAGATGCTGCCACCCTTTTTTATTTGGCATTCTTGTCCAAATTGTACAAATTTATTAACCAACAGAGCTAGGACCTTCACTTACTCTCTCCATACCATATGAAAGTGAGAACATTCTGAACTGTGACATATATAATACCAAATTAAAATGATTTATTTCTTTTATGTTTACATGGTACCGCACCACATGGTACTCCTTATCTCCAAATTGGAGGGATGTGGATTTGAGGTGGACCACTCAATGGATAACAAATTGGTTGAAAGGCTGCAGACAGAAGGTGGTGATGGTTCTATGATCAGGTAAAGGCCGGTAGCAAGCAGCGTCCCCTAGGGGTCTGTCTTGGGACAGGCGCTCTTTAACATCTTTATCAATGACATCGATGATGGAATTGAGTGGAATTGAGCTGAGTGGTGTGGTTGACATGGTGAAAGGAAGGGATGCCATTCAGAGGGACCTCAACAGGCTTGAAAGGTGGGCCCAGGTGAACCTAATGAGGTTCAACACAGCAAAGTGCAGAGTTTTGCACATGGGCCAGAGGAATCCCAGGCATCCATACAGACTGGAAGGAGCAGTCCTTGAGAGCAGCCCTGCAGAGAAGGACCTGGGGATCTTGATAGATGAAAAGCTTAACATGAGCCAGCAGTGTGCCCTTGCAGCTTGGAAAGCAAATGGTATCCTGGGCTCCATCAGAAGAGGGTTGGCCAGCAGTAACAGGGAGGTGATTGTCCCTCTCTACTCTGCTCTTAGAATCATAGAATCATAGAATCACTAAGGTTGGAAAAGACCTAAAAGATCACCCAGTCCAACCGTTCACCTATTCCCAATAGCTCCTACTAAACCACGTCCCTCAACACAACATCCAGTCTTTCCTTGAACAGCCCCAGGCTCGGTGATTCCACCACCTCCCTGGGCAGTCCATTCCAGTGCCTGACCACCCTTTCTGAAAAGTAATACTTCCTAATTTCCAGCCTGAATCTCCCCTGCCGTAGCTTGAAACCATTCCCTGTGGTCCTATCACTAACGACACAAGAAAAGAGGCCGACCCCCAGCTCACTACAACCTCCCTTCAGGAAGTTATAGAGAGCAATAAGGTCTCCCCTGAGCCTCCTCTTCTCCAGGCTGAACATTCCCAGCTCCTTCAGCCTCTCCTCATATGGCCTGTGTTCCAGACCCCTCACCAGCTTTGTTGCCCTCCTCTGAACACGTTCCAGGGCCTCAATATCTTTCTTGCAGTGAGGGGCCCAAAACTGGACACAGTACTCGAGGTGTGGCCTCACGAGTGCTGAATATAGGGGAACAATCACCTCTCTGCTCCTGCTTGCAACACTGTTTCTGATGCAAGCCAGGATGCCATTGGCCTTCTTGGCCACCTGGGCACACTGTCGGCTCATGTTCAGCCGAGCATCAATCAATACCCCCAGGTCCATTTCCTCTACGCAGTCCTCCAGCCACACCGCCCCAAGCCTGTAGCATCGCCTGGGGTTGTTGTGGCCGAAGTGCAGGACCCGGCATTTGGCCTTGTTGAAACTCATCCCATTCTCTTGTGAGCCTCTTGTGAGGCCCCATCTGGAATACTGTGTCCAGGTCTGGAGCCCCCAGTACAAGAAAGACAGGGAGCTTTTGGAGAGGGTCCAGAGGAGAGCCATGAAGATGATCGGGGACTGGAGCACTTCCCCTATGAAGACAGGCTGAGGGAACTGGGCTTCTTCAGCCTGGAGAAAAGAAGGCTGCAGGGTGACCTCACTGCAACCCTTCAGTATCCAAAGGGAACCTACAAACAGGAGGGGAACTTGAAGTTTCATATTCTTTTAACATAGCTCTGTTTGGCTTTTCTCTTCACATAGTCTGTATTAATTATAGGGCCTTTAAATCCCCATTGAATTTCATTTTCAAGAGACATTAGATCCAAGCAGCAGTAGTCCATAACACACGCACACACACACACACACAAACTTTCCTCTTTTCATAATACATCACTTTTTTATATTGGATTTTTGAAGAAAAAGAAAGCACAATAAAAGCCTACTGAACAGCAATATTTCAAAGAACACATGGGTGGGTATCTTTTGTGTTAATTTCTTTTTTGACGATGAGCACAACATTTAACTTCCTCCAAACCCCGGATATCTCCTCTGATTTCCATAATTTCCAGGATGACAAAGAACCTTGTAAGCACATCAGCCAAGTCTCTCAACCTCCATGGATACATCTCATCAGGTTCCACAGGCTGCAGTATCTCTCTGTTATTTCTCATTTCTGATTGCAATTGAGTTACACAACTAGCAGGTGTAGATATCTACTTTGGGAGACAAATCTTCCTAAAAGGTTACATAGCTTCTTGTGAGTGATAAGAAATTCTTCCTAAGAAGTGTTCTATTTGTTTGTATATGCATTTCTCATTAATCATGCCACTTTCTCAGAAACTACTGCAAATTCAGTTTCTAAATGTTTCCTCTCTTCACCGCATTTGCTAGTGACATAGAATTGTATTTTCTGTTGTTATCTTTTTTTCTTTTTTCCAGAAATTGTTACCTGAAAGTTAATAAGATATTAACTGCACAACGGGTTGTATTATTAATTTTATTCTTTTGCTAATGTATGTTTAAACTGTTGCTAACATAGAAAAAGTAAAATAATTAATTTAAAACAAACATTCTTAGCAATATTTATCAACCTCTTTCCAGGCATTTTCTTCTTAGAAAAGACTGGAAATACACTCTTTTTTCTAATTACCTTGATATATATAAAGAAAAAAAAAAGAAAAAAAAGATGAGAACTGGTGAGAACTGGTGAATCTTGGTTCATTTGCAGGATCTATATTAGTCTGAAAGGATTATTTGCCAAGTGTAATAGAACTGCAAACAGGGTCTAATAAAATCTTGAGTCTTAATACAGGCTAATGATACTTGAGAATGACATATCTCAACAGGATAGCAATGGGCTTAGCCTAAATGTCAGAAGACTGACAAGCAGGTATCATAAAGATATGTCTCAGTCACCTCCAGTGGAAGGATAAGTGATTGGCATTGTCAAGAATGTCCTTCATCTTTCCCTGGCAATTAAAGCAAATAGGGTGCCCAGTGTCTCCTCTTCTGTTCCATTCTGCTTCTACTTTCCACTGTATACTTTGTGTACTGAACTGCACTCAGACTGTACTACACTAGTCCTACATAATTAGGAGTAGATTGCTGATAATATTTTAAACAGCAACTTTTATACTCACTTGATAATATTTCTGTTCTAAGATGCAACAAAGTAGTTCGGGTGACAGAAGGTGTCATACCTCATCTAATATACATGGGGAATTGGTTTACAATGACAGGGAGATAGCTTTTACCACTCTTAGTTAATTTATCTAAGTCTCTTTATAGTAAGAAAAACTTCCTTTTGAAAATTAAGAAATAAATGTACAGATAGCTAAACCAGAAAAACTTACTGTCCTACACACTACCAAAACAAATAACCCAATCCAAACCAACAACCAAAATGCCAGAGATGATTAACCAAGAAAATATACAGGTGCATAGGTATACATAGATACATAACAAAATTAGTTGAGATATATAGACAACTGTGAAGCAATCAGCAATAAAGTTGCTATTAGGTTAAGTTTAAAAATATGGTAAATCCATATGGGAAGGAAACAGGAGTGAAAGACAAATAACTAGTAGGAATAAAGTCTAAGGAAATATATAGAGTGAGAACTGCAAGAGTCAAAGAGGTGAGAATGCCAGTCAGCTTTCTGAACCAACTACCAGTTATTTCAATCACCAGTCTCCCAGTGTGTGCCTAAAAGCTGTGTGAAATCAAAGGCACATTGCCAGGATGACAAGAAACAGTGCTTCCATTCAGACTTCTACTCCAGATGAACATACCCTTGTCTCATGTTAGAAGGAAATAGGTAGCTATGATAGTGGATTAATACCAAAGTCAAGGTGTATGCATCACACCGGCAAACTGTGATTCATTATAGCCAGGAGGAGGAAGCACAGTACATGAGCAGCATTATTTCTACCCAGAGCTACTCACTGGATGATAATGAAAAGAGCACCGTAGGGGAACTCAGCTGCTTTGATTTTTCCAATTTCTGCACCAGCCCAATTCCTTCCCATCCTGGTAACTCAGTGCAGGGAAAAGACAATCACAGAATCACAGAATCACAGAATCACCCGGGTTGGAAGGGACCTCAAGGATCATGTAGTTCCAACCCCCCTGCCTAGCTCTTACTCCTTTTTTATTCTTATTTATCCTTATTCTTGCTCCTACGACTTCATGCTTGATTTAACCTACAAACAGAAGCAGCCCAGGGCTTTCCAAGTTTGGGTTACTAACTGTTTTTGCAATTACCCATAACATGTTTCAGTGCTTCTGTTTCATCAATGCAAGGGAAAGTAAACCTCCTAAAACAAACAAACAAACAAAACAATTAGGGCATGTAGTACAAAACAGAAACAAACCTCAGTGTAAAAGGGATACAAACAGATTCCTGCCTGCCAATTCATTAGAAAGGTTCCTCGGCATATAGAACCTAATCATTAAAAGAATATGTAGTTTCTGAGCAACAGATAGCCAACGCCTGAAAGCATCATCAGTGTCCCAGAATCTTAAACTACAATGATAGTCTGTCCAATTCTGTTATCCACAATTCAGACAGCTCAAACTGATTTCTGCATATCTGATAATTATTCTGTATTTACTTTGTTGTTAATCGGGTAATGTTTAACTAGCCATTATGTAAGTGATAAACACAAAAAATGCACACTTATAGTATTAGCCATAGCAGTTGGTATTTGGTCATTGATAAAAAATACTTAGGTGCTGCCAAAAGTTTTGGATTGTGTATTTTTCAAAAATGGCCCATTTCAGTTAAAATTCACTAATTCTGGAACAAGTGACACTTGTACTATGAGGGCTGAGAAGGAGTGGAGAGGAAAGAGAAGTGTGGTGTATAGAATCATAGAATTGTCTAGGTTGGAAAAGATCTTCAAGATCATCAAGTCAAACCATTAGCCGGACTACTGAACTCCATCACTAAATAATGTCCTTTAGTGTCACATTTACACATCTCTTAATTACTTCTAGAAAAGGCAAATCTACCACTTCCCTGGGCAGCCCCTTTCAAAGACTGACTACCCTCTCCATGAATAAATTCTCCCTAATGTCCAATCTAAATCTCCCTTAGCATAACTTGAGAATATTCCTTCACATCCTATCACCTGAGAAAGGAGACTGACACTCTCTTCACTGCAGCTTTCTTTCAGATTGTTGTGGACAGTGATGAGGTCTCCCCTGAGCATTCTCTTCTCCAGAAAAAAAGAAATCTCAATTTCCTAAGCTGCTCCTCCTAACATTCAAACAAGAGCTTCATTGCTTTTCTTTGAACACTCTTAACCAAGTCACTATCCTTCTTGAAGAGAGGGGCCCCAAACTCAACATAGGATTCAAGGTGCAGTCTCAACAGTGCCACATACAAGGGGACAATCACTTCACTAGTCCTGCTGGCCGTACTATTTCTGATGCAGGTGAATTACTTTTTCATCAGGTAGAGACACCAAATTGCAAAGACATCTAATGGTTTACTATCCTATGACAGTAAAAAAGATTTACTGTTTTCATATTTAGAATTCTTTGTGTTTGTACCATGTTGATATGCCTGTGCAATATCAGCTACAGAGAACCAGCAGCATTCAGGGCTTGTTAGCTTCTGAACAGTTACAGCCATTAAAGAGAAATCTGCTGGTGTCAAGACGCACAGCAAGTATGAAATTAATTCCAGATAAGTTCTCACCAAGATGTTGGGGAGAGCTGGCTACTCTTCAAGAATGCTTTTCTGAGAGAACAAGAGCTCTCCATCCCTCTGAATAAGAAAGTGGGCAGAGGAGGTAGGAAACCGGCATGGTTTGGCAAGGACCTGCTGGGCGTGCTGAGGGCTGACAAACTCTGTAAACAAGGGAGTAATGCCTGGGAAGAATTCAGGGTTGCTGTCTGGACTTGCAGACATGGGATCAGGAAAGCCAAGGTGCAGGCAGAACTGAACTTGGCAAGGGGTGTGAAAAAGAATAGGAAGACTTTCTACAGATACACTGGCCAGAAGAGACAGGCCACAGAATGAGTGTACCTCCTTTAAAGGTAAATGTAAAAGGAGAACTGGCTTCAGTGGACGAAGAGAAGGCTGAGGTACTGAATGAGTTATTTGCCTCGGCCTTCACTGGTTGCCAGGATTCTCACATCCCTGAGCCCTGCATTCCTAAACCTCTAGGTGGGGACCGGGGCAGTAAATCCCCCCTCACTGTAAGAGCAGATCAAGTCTGAGACCGCCTCGTGAGACTGAATGTGTACAAATCTATGGGGCCAGATGGCGTGCATCCCAGGGTTCTGAAGGAGCTGGCTGAGGTGGTTGTTGAGCCGCTCTCCATCATATTTGAAAAGTTGTGGCTGTCAGGTGAGGTCCTGGATGACTGGAGGAAGGGTCACGTCACTGCCATTTACAAAAAAGAGAGCAAGGAAAACCCAGGGAACTACAGGCCAGTCAATCTCACCTCTGTGCCTGGGAAGATCATGGAACAGATCCCTCTGGACAACATGCTTGACCACATGAGGAATGAGCGTGTGATCCAAGACAGCCAGCACAGCTTCACCAGAGGAAGGTCATGCTTAACCAATCTGGTGGCCTTCTATGATGGAGCGATGGCATTGGTGGACAAGGGGAAGGTGACCAATGTCATTTAGCTGGACTTCACAAGGCCTTTGACATGATCCCCACCACATTCTTATCTCCAAATTGGAGGGATGTGGATCTGATGGGTGGACCACTTCATGGATAGGAAATTGGTTAAAAGGCTGCAGACAGAGGGTAGTCATCAATGGCTCTATGTCCAGGTGACATCGATGATGGAATCGAGTGCACCCTCAGCAAGTTTGCTGATGACACCAAGCTGAGTGGTGCAGTTGACATGGTGAAAGGAAGGGATGCCATTCAGAGGGACCTCAACAGGCTTGAAAGGTGGGCCCAGGTGAACCTAATGAGGTTCAACACAGCAAAGTGCAGAGTTTTGCACATGGGCCAGAGGAATCCCAGGCATCCATACAGACTGGAAGGAGCAGTCCTTGAGAGCAGCCCTGCAGAGAAGGATCTGGGGATCTTGGTAGATGAAAAGCTTAACATGAGCCAGCAGTGTGCCCTTGCAGCTTGGAAAGCAAATGGTATCCTGGGCTCCATCAGAAGAGGGTTGGCCAGCAGGGACAGGGAGGTGATTGTCCCTCTCTACTCTGCTCTTGTGAGGCCCCATCTGGAATACTGTGTCCAGGTCTGGAGCCCCCAGTACAAGAAAGACAGGGAGCTGTTGGAGAGGGTCCAGAGGAGAGCCATGAAGATGATCAGGGGACTGGAGCACTTCCCCTATGAAGACAGGCTGAGGGAACTGGGCTTCTTCAGCCTGGAACAAAAAGAAGGCTGCAGGGTGACCTCATTGCAGCCTTTCAGTACCTAAAGGGAGCCTATAAACAGGAGGGGAATCAACTCTTTGAAAAGGTAGGTAACAGCAGGACAAGGGGAAATGATTTTAAGTTGAGGGAAGGGAGATTTAGGTTGGATGTCAGGGGGAAGTTCTTTACAGAGAGAGTGGTGAGGTGCTGGAACAGGCTGCCCAGAGAGTTTATGGATGCTCTGTCCCTGGAGGTGTGCAAGGCCAGATTGGATGGGGCTCTAAGCAGCCTGGTCTAGCAATAAATGTGGAGGTTGATGGCCCTGCACGTGGCAAGGTGATTGGAGATTCATGATCCTTGAGGTCCCTTCTAACCCTGTGATTCTGTGATTCTGTGATTTATGAAAGTCACTTGAATACTGTAGTTCTCAGGACACTACTGGGCATTTCACATCTACTACGCTACTTTACATCTTACTGTTTTATAGATTTTGAATCAAAAAGCTTTACAGCAGCAGTCCATTGATAAACAATGTACAACTGTTCATGAACATGCAAGAGCATGTTTGTTAATAAGAAGCTTTTGCTATTACTTCTGTAGTTTTTACAGTCACTGAACAATCCCAGAAAGGCACTTATTTTTTTATTGCAGTGATGCTAAGATAAGTAGCATTCATTGTGCCGTTTGTATTATGTAAAAAAAAAAAAAAGGTATAATTCCCTTCCAGGACATTAGGGTAAACTTTGCAATTTTGAGTACTTGGATCTTGAACATTCTAGATGGTATTTCAGAATTCATTAGGAGGAGCACAGTAAAACTTCACAGGAAAGGACCTTGGAGAGAAGTATTCACAGAATTCAAGACACTGAACTCTGATAAGAGTTTACTGGTTGGGTACTAAGACTAAGACTTTACTAAAACTAAGACTGACTACTCTTAACTCTTTACAAGTTATTACGAATCTTCATTTGTATCTTGTATCCTTGGACATTACCTCAATAATATGAAAAGTACATAAGAATTATAATGGAATGCAAATTCACTGAGATAGAGATCTAGAGATGGATCTGAAACTATATTTGAATCTACACACAAATATACACAAAAAGAGGAGTAGGAGAAAAGATAAGTGTGCATAGGATTTAATAGCTTTTCTGAAGTTATCTATTTTACTCACACCAGTGTTTTCTGTGTTCATTAAAAATCAGATTTTCAATGAAAATGTAGCACGTCTTCTCTGAGAGACAACAGCTAGGAACAATTACTTCCCAATTATCAGAAATTTGCATAAAATAGCCAAAAGATAAATCTTTATCTTCCCAGAAGTTTCCAAATAAATATATGAATAAATAAATAAATAGAAATCCTGTTATGATGTTCAGAAAGTTAAGCTGTGGTAGAGAAGCAGTAGAAGGGCGCATTAAATAACTTTCTATTTGTCTTCGTTTTTACTTACTGAGATTTTTTCACTTCTGTATATCACTTACTGCAAATAACTAAAGTAACTGTTTTACATGTGTGTTTTCGTTGCTGATGTTCTTTTTGATCCATATTCCACATCTGCTTCCATATAGCTACTATGAAAATAATGCATAGTAATCTTGTACTACATATGACAAACATGATTGTGGCTTCTTTGTAATAATTTCTGTGGAAGGAAAAATCAAAGTTGTCAATTTGTCATAGCTTTATGATTTTTGTTATCTCTATTACACAATATCTATCTATCTATCTACCTATCACAACACCATGTAGTGCACCAAGAGTTAAAGAGTTAATGCTCCAGTTCCATGGTAAATAAATGGAGAAAAAATATCTAAATTACAAATCTCTTCAGTGACCCTAAACAGAAAAGTGATGGAATAAAAGACTTATTTCACAGAGTATGGATGTTGAATATGGCTTCAGTTTCAAGTCAGCAACACCATTCCAGGAATGCAATTAACTCATCAGCTTCTAACTACATTTGAATTTTTGGTTAGTTTTCATAATTCAGTGTCATCACAGCTTTAAAAAGAATTTAGAAGATTTCTGTCCTACTGTCTTGCCTTCTTCTGTGCTCAAGTATAATGCATATTCTCCAAAGATAGTGTTTTCTGTAAGTAAAATCACTTTTTAAATACATCAAGTGTATTTTTAAAGCCCTTTACGTGTTCTGTTCGCTTAATTAGTTATTTACAACAACAGAAAAAGATGAATGAGAACAATACATTAAATTATTTAAGCTTTTTCTAAGATCTCCATCTCAACAAATTTTCAGCATTAGACTTTGTAATAATTTGGTCTCAATGAAGAAGGGAATGAAGTCACCTTCCTGAATGTAACTGACAGAACATATAACACTTCCCATTCTGAAACATGATTCAAGAGTATCTTGAAATACAAGAGTACACGCAGGTAAGAGCATAAAATTATTCAACCTTTTGTTTAAATCATTAAAAAACAAACAAACAAAAAAAAGACTACACGAATATACTCTGCAGGGATTTCACAAAAAAGAAACAAACAAACAAACAAAAAAACAACAACAAAAAAAAACAACCCACAGTGAACTAGAGATATATTTCATAAAGGCATAATGAAACCCAACAGTGCAAAGTCAGAGACAACCAACTTCCAAGTCAGAAAAAGCATATATTTTTTAATTCTAAAACAGTACTGAGTGAAACAAGCTAATAGTGAATGCTATATAACTTCAGTTCTTCAAGACTGTGTGTCTTTCTGGAAAAATATTTTTCCAAAAATAGAAGTTTCTAGGTTAAATAAATAAGTAACAGAGTGAAATTTTATGCTGAACAATTCGATTAAGTGATTGAATAGTCCCTAATGAACTTCAAATCTGTGTGTCTTCAAATACAGGTATCTCAATATGTAATTTATGCAGTAGGAGCCTACATATGACTACTGCAAACTGAAGATATTCCACAATAAAACTTTTTCATTATCTCTACTTCATCTATCCATGTAGGGCTTGGATATGACTGCAGTGCTAATTTAATTAGTTGATGGGTTTGGCTCTTATACGGAATGTAGATAGTCCTTCAGAGAATGTCAGGGATTTTTTATATAGTTTTTCTATTATTTATATAGTATTTCTATTACCAAAAATAAATTATAAATTATTTTTAAATAAGTCATAAATTATAGATTTGCTGTAATTTTATGTATCAATCATATACCAGTAGTTGGAACATTTTAACCATGGAAGTCTTAAATGTAAAATTCCTGACAAAGAGTTGTATGTACTGTTTTCTCATATCTCTAACTAATATTTAAGATTGACAAGCTGAGTACTGTCAACAAACAGTACTGGATGCATTGCTCAAAATTGTTGACTGAGTGCAGAATAACACCCTAGTAGAGATATATATACAGCAGAAAAAAAAAGTAACTGACTAAATTTAAACTCAAAATATCTATATTTTTCTATTTTAATATTTTTATACTATATATATATTCATATTTCCCCCTCTTATCTAGTGCAGTTAATTTTTTATATTTATTTTCCGTTGCTTCCACATTCTGTTAACTCTTGCCCTGGCAATATGCCCTATCCTTTGCAATCTTTCTGAATGAATGGAGATGTTGAGTTCCTGTCAGACTTCACTATATATACTCAATGAAACATGTTAGAACTTGGTTTTAAAAATATTAAGCTGAAAGTGAAGTACTTTCTTTTTGTTGTTGTTGGTTAAATTTTTTTCCCTTCTTTCAGGAATCAGTATTTTATCTTTGTGCTCACAATTTGTATCTTCATTTAAGTGGTGTTTCTTTATAAGAAATGAACAGTATAATTGTTTTTGTTTGTTTTCTTGTGAGAAGAAAAGACTCATGGTCTATAAGTAAATTTCTTAGGGGAATCTCCATTTCAATAAAAATATCACATACAAGTAAATTCAGACTCCCTTCAAAATAATATTGAATATTTCATAACAACTATATATCATTTATGTCATGTGTCTTGTTGCCCATTAAACTTCAAATTAAAAGTTCATTCTGTGTATTACTTCGTCTCCACACTCCACGTGTAGCTCTCTGTATCTTGATTATTAGCTGTTCAGCTTGGTTCCATCTGTGCTTTTCAGTAGCAGAAGATAAAATCTTATAAACCTTTTTCCTAAACGACTCTATGCTTCCCAGTTGGATGCCTTGTATTCTCAAAAGAAATAACTAAAGCACAAACTGGACTTTAACTGGATTATACATTTCTTTTTTTTTTTTTTTTAATTAATTTGGACCACTTACATTGAAGAAGTAGTTGCTGAATAAGTACTACATATCTAATAACAGAATATTCATCTATGAAAGTACAGGTATAATAATATAATAGCATTGTTAATAAACCACCTTTAAAAGCAATACTTGTAGTTACCAGTACCTAACTCTTTCACAAGCCCCTTCCTGAATCAAGGTCTCTTGCCAGGGTAATAAGATGTTCCATCATGAAGTTATATATAATTCCGTCAAAATAATCTTGGAAAGTATATAATTTTCAATCACCGATGGAAGCAAAGACATGAGAAACTGCAAATGTGTTCTTCTAAACTGGGAACGTAATATAGAATTAAATGCAAATGACTACGTTAATGCAACATTATGATCGAGATATGACACAAACAAATGTCATTAAATTTGAAGTATGATTCCCATAGCAATTGTAATTCCATTGCTTTTAAATTTCTGTGTGTTTCTATGCTGTATCCTGTGCAGTATTAACTTCAGCGTATTTTTGTGTATTTGCAGTAATACTGAATGATTGTTGCTCTGGGAACCAAATTGAGTTTTCCTATTTTTGTTAATGTAAAATCTTGACAATAATGTTGCATCTATATAATTTTTTCTGTGTTTAATTTCTATTGTTTGCCTTTTTTTTTTCAAGGGGATAGTGTATTGTTTCGATATATCTTGCCAGGAAGAAGTTACTGCTTTTATGGGTAAGTAAGTATTTGACCTAAAATCAAAGTCATGAATATATTTAAATTAATTTTATTTCACTAGATTTTAGTCATGTGAAACTTTTGTGCACTTTTGGTCTCTTTCCACTTAACTTCACAGTTTAAGCCTTAGTTTCAAACCAAAAAAACAGAAATCTTAATAGCAAAAAACAGAAGTCTACTGGGTTTCTATTTCTACTATGTTAATCTATGTATAAGAAAAGATCTCATCTCATGCTGAGGCCATGACACCAATTTAAATCTGACAGGTTCATTAAGGTGCAAACTTTGGACTGAATGACTAAATAACATTCATACATTCAAGTGAATAACAGCTTAACAGAGTAAGAAATGCCTGGCACTGGCCATCTTATTTATTTTTACCTATAATATTGTGTTTTGGTACGTATTGCCATATATGCTTTAACTCAAGAAAGATTAACAGTAGCATACATTAAAACTTTGTACTTGTTTGTTCCAAATTATAGCTCACAGATTACGTGTTACTCATCAGGATAAGAGCAGTTTTAAGCAGTTTTCTCAGAAGTTCTCTGTTAAAACACACATTTCCACCATAACAACAAAGAAATAATTTAAATTTTCAACTAATTTTCAAAATTACAGGAAAGGCACTTGCAGGAAGTCTTTTAAAAGAAAAGGAGGAAAAAAATTACTGTTATTTCTGCTTTTTGACATCTAAGTTTTGCAGATAAGAGTAGTACAGACAATTCATGAAAGATGAAACTTTTTTTTCCTGTTTTTCTGACCGTTAATATTTTGACTCACTAACTTTTGTTGGTATTTACTTCCATAACAATGAGGCTCATGATTCTTGAGGTCCCTTCCAACCCTGGTAATTCTGTGATTCTGTGATCTGACAATATTTATTCTGGAGTCATTCCCTAAAATGTTCAGAAATGTTTTTTCCCATTTTTCTATTTCAAAACTTACATATGAAGAAAACTAGAAGGAAAATATATTTAACAAATTGTGCTAACTCATGACATATACTGGTCTGACTAGATAATCTTATTTGGTGTAAGGTACTGACTGCGTAGTAAAGTACAGGTATAGCAAATTACAAGATTTTGAAGACTGTAACAATAATTATTTTTGAAAACTGATTATGAAGATACAATGAATATCACTTTGGTATATTCAAATTGAGAATCTGAGCACTGTTTTAGTAGTTCTGTTCTGAATAGCCCTTAAAGGCTAATAAAGGTGCTTATGCTTTATCTCAATTTTGCCCATTGCTAACATTGAATAAAATGAGGAATGCACCAAAATAATGCCTTCTATTTTATTATGTTGAGCCATGACATCAGTAGCAAAAAGAGCTGCCATGGCAGTAAAGGTTGAACCTTCTCACCAATATTGTTACATTTTGTTGAGGTGTGACAGATGGCCATAGGGAGGCAGTCTGACAAAATGCCATCTGACATGGTATGTGTATGAAACAAAAGTGTGGAACTGACTTCCTTCACGCAGAAAAAAATCACATTTATTGACATTCATTGATGCTTGCTGAGGCGAGATAATGGGTGGCGTGTTTTAGCAGTGATGAGAGCAACATGGAAGATAAGTCACGTTCCAGATGGCCATGCCAATTTTCATGAGCACAGGACGCAGGCTCTTATTCATCACTGGCAAAAATACATAGGTGATGACTACTGTTTTGTAGATGACAATTTGCTTCATCCAACAGTGTTATAGTCTTTATATCTATTGTTGTTTCCACAGAAATACATAGGAGGCATTACTTTCAGAGGAACATACATATTTATTAACTGAAGCACATTTTTGTTTAGTGAAAGGATTGCCTACTCATAACATGCAGAGTGTCAGGATAGATCTAGCAACACTTCTTAGTTTTAACTTTAGAATTCCATGTTTCTCCACTTGGTGTTACAAATGGAAAAAAAATCAATCTGGTAAATAAAAAAATTATGTATTTAGAACTTTCCAAATACAGCTTAAATTATAGCTTGCCTGTATTGTTTTGCTCAGTACAAAAATAATAGCAGTAAAATCCTTGACACTTATCTAAACCAGTACTACTGGAATTAAAGAATATATGACCAAAGAGCAAGCTCTGGTTACATACTGAACACACGTGGATTAGAGTTAAACCCTCTAAGTCACACAGTAACACTTACCTGGTAGTACACATTTTGGCAGCACTGCTTCTGTACATTTGTTAAAACAAACAAAACAAAACAAAACAAAACAAAAACAAAAAAAAAAAAACCCAAACAAATAAGACAGACTTAAGATTTAATCCTTGCAAAATAAATGTGTAACAAAAATTTGGTGTAATGCCTGGATTTGCATTAAGAGCTAATTGGAACAACACTGGACATATGAAAGCACTGCTGTGTTCTAAAACATTACTTGAAAACAACAAAGTACATCTTAAACAATAGCCAAATACCATATTTATTGCAATACAAATATGAAAAGGTAAAGTATATCTTGAGACAGTACTCTAAAATCATTTAATTCATTTAAATGAGATGTTGGTGTCAATGAATATTTAAGAATTAATCTGAAGAGGAGTTTCAAACACCTTGCTTGCTATAGAAGGTTTCCATTTTGCTATTTCTAAACACAGAAAAATGTATCCCCCCCCCTTTAGAATATTGAATGTCTTATGAAAAGTGAAAGGTCATTTGTAACTGTCCAAAGGATTGATGGAGTTGAGATACCTCCTTGACCTTCACCCTGCACTCATAAAGAACAGTCTCAGATGACAGAGCATCAGGCAAGTTTTCAGAAAATGTCTTTTCTTATTTTATATTGCATAGCAGGCTCGTTACCTGATATTTTTCATAATTGTATGTCAAGATTTAATTACTTCATGTCTTCCTTCATTAAAAGTAAACTGTCATCTAATACCACTCAGCTATGTTTGTGATTTGCACTAATTCAAGCATTTCTGTCCGCTTTTTCCCATTGTTTTCCATTTCGGTTTCTACAGTAATTGCTTTGGAGGCCTATACAAACAATGTCAAGGTCAAATCTTACAAAAATCCTTCTCCAATTACTTATTGTCAGTTAAGGATATGCATTACAAAAACAGGTTCAGAAGAGTTTCTTTCTTTTTCTCCACATTATAATCTTCAAGTATTAGAAGTGGTAATGGAAGCTTAAGTTAAGGTGTTAAAACATCAAACTTGCACAAGAATTGTGAAAACACGAAGCACATTTTAATCCCTCCACTACATTTTCAATCATATAGTTTGTTAGTGAAATTTTATACAAAATTTATAATTAGGCAGATATAATTATATTCTGGGAGTGAAATAAAATTTATTCAATGGTAAATTCTCCTGTTGTTAAATTCTTTGATACTACCAACAGTGAAAGTCAAGGACATACATCTTAATGGTCCACTTACCAAGAAACAAGAAGGCAAAGAATTCATTTATCAAGCTTGAGTATAAGGTGTCACTCTCTGTACTTCCCTGCAAAAAGCATGAGAGTGCCAGGCAGCAAAAGAATAAATTGAGAACAGAAGCAAGGTAGAAGGAAGGAAAAAAGAATGCTTTTGCTGAAGGGAATGGGGATATGGTGGGAAGAAAGAGATTATGACAATAAAAATAGTGACTATTATTGATTTTATAATTATTTTCTCACATAATGATGTCAGAAGTATAACATGAACATAGTACATTGTCTGAAAGCAAAATTTTCATAGTAAAGTTTTGGAGAACCCAAACATACCTTCACTGAAAAATCAAAAGGATCTATTTAAATTTTGCCCTAGGAATATAAGTAGAAACTACTATATTGATCCCTAACAGCGGAATTAAATAGTTTGGATCCACACGATGGGAAACCAAAACAGATTACTGTAATTTTTCAAATGCCAAATTCTTAACTTTTTTTCCATCTCGAAATGCTTCCTTGATGCTGTCATATAGAGATCTGTGAATCTGTCATCTGAAGGCACCTGTTTTCAGAAAATCCTCTGAAGACCGTATAATGTGCATTTAACTTTCCTGTGCATGAACAACACCACAACCATTGTGTTTTGTTCATTAATGTGAATTTTTATTTAAAACAAATGACAGTCTGATTTTTATGTTATTATGTTATTGGTTTTCCACGCTGTGAGAAAACTAGACTTCATTCCTGCCTTTCCCCCAAGGGATTAAAACCAATTTCTCACATCTCCCATCCTTAGTTAGAAACTAATAAACCAGTAGACCACAGAATGATGAAGACTATCTTTACTTTGGTGAGAGGTTTCTTCAGAATTATTACAAGACAGAGTTCTTGAGTTTTTTGAGAAAAACACAAGGCGTAAGACTATAGGCTGTTCAGACTGTACTCAGCTTAATTTCTCCTTTGTAGTTAATCTGCCAGAGCTTGGAAGTAAAATAGATCAAAAAAAGAAGGTATTAATTTTTTTTTTTTCAGTCGGCGAAAGGAAAAAACATCTAGAACCACTAAAACAGTTGAAAAGCAGAAAATATTAACATGATTTGTAGAGGGAAAAAAAATAAGATAAAACAGCAGTCTCAACAAGACTATTCATATTTTGACATTAGAAGAATGAACAGCTATATTTAAAATTATGATCTAGGAAAACTCTTCAGACCTGCAATGTCCAATTAAAGGATCTTAGTTTGATGCCTCTTTTCTTTATCCAGAAAGTTCTTTTCCAGACATATTTTTTTTTGCTTCCAGAATCTCAACTAACTCCTAGACCAGTAGCATATGATTTGCTATATGATGTCCTAAACTGAAAACATTTGAAGTATAAAACATTGTGTTTTGCTAGGTCTTTTTGATCAGGTGAGTTGAAAAAGGCTAAGGTGAGTAATTTTTTTTCTTTCATCATTCATGTATGAAAATGATGATCTTATATTATCTATGGAAAAATGCTTTTATTCAATGAACTTTTTTTTTTTTTTTAATTATCTTTTGTCATTTGCTGTAAAATCACGGCTAGTAAGACTCAAAGTTTGCAATAAAACCCTTGAGAAACTGTGTACTGTCAAATATGTAATTTTAAGGTCTAGTAATATGCAGTGTGTTTATGTTGGTTATTGAAGTACAGTTCTTTTCCAGCACAGATCTTTATTTAAAAAGATAATAGGGCTGCTCTGAAAGTAATGCCTCTTATTTTATTATTTTGGCCCACGTTGTCAGAGGTAGATGCTCGTAGCGTGGCAGTAGAGGTCGAACCTCTCCACAGTATTCCATTACATTTTGTTGCTGTGCAACAAATGGCAGCAGAGGAGGAGCCTGACAAAATGCCATCTGACATGGAGTATGAAGCAAAGGTGTGCAATTGAATTTCTCCATGCAGAAAAAATTACATCCACTGACATTCATCAATGCTTGCTGAATGTTGATGGAGACCAACAGTAGATGTGAGCACAGTGAGGTGGTGAGTGGTGTGTTTCAGCAGTAGTGTCACAACAGCAACAGAATCACCTTTATTGGTGCAGATTTTTATGAATGTGATATGAAAGCTCTTGCTCATCATGTGTGAAAATGCATACATAATAGTGATGTCTATGTTGACAATGTTTTGTAACTAAAAATTTGATCTATCAAATAGTGTTATTGTGCTCTTCATATTTGTTGTAATTTCCATGGAAATAAATAAGAGGCATTACTTTCAATGGAACTTAAACATAAGAGTAGCATTTCCAAACCAATAATGTAATATGTTTATTTAAATACAGATACAAATGCTAAAGGGTATCTTTATACTGCATAGGCAGCATTACACTTCATAAAGTAAGAAATTTTTTTATAGAGATTGCAACTACTGCCAGATTTCAAGGATATATGACATGATTAGAACTAATCCAAAACTTGTTTGGAGATATTTTCAGTATATTGAACAATAAGTTATACATATATAATATTTTATATATATATAGTATTGAATAATATTTCCTTGGAAAGTATTTGTGAACATTGTATTTGCAGAACTGGTAACGTAGTATTGCTTTTCTGGTTCTTATGATCAACTTAAGTTTATCCTGTTTTTTCAATTTTTATTTTTAAACAGAGCAAGGGTACCTAGCACTGAGAACGTGTATCTTCACAGAATAATTTAATGTGACTTAATGTTTCAACTCCATGAAAAATTATAACAGGATGTAATGTGAGGCACTTTTTTTTTTTTAATGTTAAGGTACTAACAAATACAAAATTAACGTGTATATCAGTGTGTTTTATAATACATTATAAATATAAGGAACACCATGGTAAAATGATAAACAGCATTTTTTAACTCCTGAGATATCATAGAATCATAGAATCATAGAATCTTTAGTGTTGGAAGGGACCTTCCCTTACTTCTTTCGTCATTTTGAGTACATCTAAGGTAGACTTCAATATTCTAGAAGATAATGCTTATTTGCCCAATGAAATAAAAAATGCAAGTTCGACAACTCTTTTTTGCTAATATCTTGTATGTATTAAAATAAAATCAGCAAAATATTTGTTTTGGATTTGGTATTTAGGCTAGTAGAGGCAAAACAGATATTACAGATCTCAATAAGGTGTCTTTTCAGAACAGAGTTTTTCTCTGCCATATAGCCCTTGTTTTATTGCTAATCAATTCAAAGTACATATCAATGGGAACTACACTGAACTACTGCTGGCCATCTATCTTATAATACAGATAATATATCTTATTTTACTGGATAAGATTATATTTACATCATCTTACACTGTGATATCCCCTGAGCTTGTGTTGTTAAACTTACTTTTCAAAGTGTCTTAAAAGTACCTGCACGCATTTACTGATATCTTATCAGGATACTTAATGTAGTTCATGCCTATTACCAAGTTTGAAGACTTTGCAAACCTAACACACTAGACATAAAATGTAGCTGTACTCCTTTAACAAACATGATATGCCTTTTTTCTCAATCACAGTGTTAACAATTACATGTTTATTTTAATCATGCATTTTAAGAATTCTAACAGTAAGCAGTATTGGCCAATTTTGTGTGGCAGTGTTGGAAAACAATCACCGCAAAAGTACATTAATCCTGTGGTAGAAGATTCATCTCTAGGTACAAGAGGGTAGCTCATCTTCTTTGACCATTTATCTCTCTGAAACGATCAGCAAGGATGCCAATTAGATACACTATTTATCACTGTGGCTTGACTTGTGATGTTTACACCTTCCCAGCAGAAAGGACTAAAATGATTTATCTTTTCTTGCTTGTTTTTTTTCTCAAAGTTGCTCATTTATATTTATACTACAATCAAAAAGTATATAAATTGTGATTTTTTTCCCCCGAAATCAGTATAAAACTATGACCAGTATAAAACTATGACTAACTATGAAATCAGTATAAAACTAAAGACCTTCTACAGTCTTTCTAACTCTTCTGGTAAAAGAAAGCATTAAGTGACACAAAAAGAACAAATTCAGATTATGTCTCAGATGTGCCTGGTAGCATAGCTAAGAGTGAATACGGATGACTCCTTTCTGAAAAACTGTTCGGTATGACAACATTCCTGTTCAGAAAGTCTCTAATATCAAACAGATACAGGTTTCAAAGAATCATAAATACAAGCTTAATTTATCATATGAGAGATGATAACATAATACAGCACCTTATTCACAGTGCAGAGGTAGATCAATCTGCAGAATGCTACAAATGAACATACAGTTGCATGATTGTTATTTGAAGAAATTCATCAAGACTTCCCGAAACTGTAATACAATAGGAATTTATTACTATTAAGTATTCAAGAACTTTATGTAAATAAAGTATATGTTTTTTCATATTTACCCAAGAGTAGTTAAACAGGCAATACAACATATTCAGTTATCAATAATACTTGTGGCCTAAGCCTCACCATATATAAGATATTCTATGAAATCTACTTAGCATAGTTTTAGTCTAGATTTTGTATATGATCATAGAATCACAGAATCATAGAATCAACAAGGCTGCTCTAAGATTATCTAGTCCAACCATTCTCCTATCACCAGTATCTCTCACTAAACCATGTCTCTCAGTATAACATCTGAAGTTTCTTGAACACCTCCAGGAACAGTAACTCCACCATCCCTCTGGACAGCCCCTTTCAGCGCTTGACCACTCTCTCAGAGAATAAATATTTCCTAACAGCCTTTTAAGTAGTTGTAGAGAGTGATAAGACTACCCTGGGGCCTCCTCTTCTCCAGACTGAACAATCCCAGCTCCCTTAGCCTCTCTTCATAAGATTTGTGCTCCAGAGCCCTTACAACTTTGTTGCCCTTCTCTGGACACGTTCCAGGGCCTCAATGTTTCTCTTGTAGTGAGGGGCCCAAAATTCAGCACAGTACTCAAGGTGTGACCTCACAAGAACTGAGTATGGAGGGATGATCCCTTCTATCCTGCTGGCAACACTATTTCAGATACAAGCCAGGATGCCATTGGCCTTCCTGGCCACCTGGGCACACTGCTGGCTCACGTTCAGTCAGCCATCAATCAATACCCTCAGGTCCATTTCCTCTAAACAGTCTTCCAGCGACTTAGCCCCAATCCTGTAGCATTGCCTGTGGTTGTTGTGGTCAAAGTGCAGGACATGGCACTTGGCCTTGTTGAAATTGATCCCATTGGCCTCAGCCCAGCTATCCAGCCTGTCCAGATCCCTCTGTAGGGCCCTCCTACCACCAGGCAGATCGACATATTCTCCCAGCATGGGGTCATCTGCAAACTTCCTTTGGGTGTGCTCAATGCATTCATCCATACCATCAATAAAGATATGGAACAGGACAGGCCCCTTTATTCTGATCCTTTATTCAGTATCTGAATTTCAAGTTAGCTTGTTTCATTTTCCAGCATAAACTCAAACAGCATGCTTGAAACAGCATGAAAAACACCTAAAAATATTTATTTTCCCTATTAGGCTTTGCACCAGATTGAAGCTTCAGGTAGATATTCAGTAAAGCAAGTTCCACATGCTCTGTACAAAGAACTTTTAGTTCACTTGCATTTAATAGGTTAAGATTCAACTAAATATAAAATAATTTACAATTAATTTTAGCTGGTTTCTGATAGAAACATTGTTTGAGTGCCAATTCCAATACAATTTAGTTTGCTTTAATTATCATTACCATATTAAGATGATTGCTTGCCAGTTGATTTGAAATACATTTCAATCATATTCTTTGTTACACTTTTAAAAAGTCAAACACCCTTGAAATTACAAATCAAAAGGAAAAATCAAATAATCATGGAATCACAGAATTACTTCAGTTGGAAGGAACCTCAAGGATCATAAAGTTACAACCCCTGCCACAGGCAGGGCCACCAACCTCCCCATTTAATACTACACAAGGTTGCCCAGGGTTCCATCCAACCTGGTCTTGAACACCTCCAGGGATGGAGCATCCACAGCCTGTGCCAGCACCTCACCACTCCCTCTGTGAAGAACTTCACCCTGACATCTAATCTAAACCTTCTCTCCTTGAGCTTAAAACCATTCCCCCTTGTCCCGTCACTACCCATCTGAGTAAAAAGTTGATTCCTCTCCTGTTTATAATCCCCTTCTAAATACTGGAAGACTTCAAAGAGGTCTCCTTGCAGCCTTCTTTTCTCCAGGCTGAACAAGCCCAGCTCCATCATCCTGTCTTCACAGGGGAGGTGCTCCAGCCCTCTGATCATCTTCATGGCCCTCCTCTGGACCCTCTCCAACAGCTCCATATCATTCCTGTACTGGGGGCCCCAGACCTGGAGACAGTACTACAGATGGGGCCTTGGGTAAGAGTCCTGCAGCACCTCCTAAGATAGCCATCTTCCTCAAGTTAAGCCCACAAAAAAGACTGCTTCTTGGCCATTAATCTGTGGCTTATCTCTCTCCTGTTGTCCCTTTCCTTGTCCATCTGTGTCCCTCTGACGAAGGATTTCACAACCCTTGCCCAAGACTTGCTTGGACTTGTTCATCTGTGTCTCCAGCAAGCTTTGAGACAGTGATGTAAAATAATAAATTCTTGCAGGCCTCACACCAGCAGAGCAGAGAGGGACAATCGCCTCCCTGTCCCTGCAAATAATATGGCCTTCCCTTTCACTGTAGCAAGTAGGTCAAAATATTTGATTCTCCCCCTCTACTCTGTTCTCGTGAGACTGAGTACTGTCCCCCATCGTAAGTAGGACATGAAGCTTTTAGATCCAGTCCAGATGATACCACAAAGAAGATTAGAGGGTTGAAGCACCTTCTGTAAAAAGAAAAGCTGAGAATATTGTTGTTGATTAGCATGGAAAAGAGAAGAATATGAATCCAGCTCTAAACAGACTGTTTTGATTAATTTGGGGAAAATAAATAAATCCACTGAAATGAATGCGCAAGAAAGAAACAATTTCACCTTGGGCAATTATTCTGACCAAGAAGCTGACCCAGTGATAAAACAATTTTTAAAAGGAATCACACAATACAATCATCTCCTCAAGAATCATCTCCAAACATTTTAGATATTTGTGACAGATGTATGCCAAGAAGTGTAGTAACAGAACAAAGGATAACAGTTTGAAACTAAAAAAAAGGTATTAGGTTAGATATGGGGAAGAGATTCTTTATAGTGAGTTAGGTGGTAAGGCATTGGAGCACTTTGTCTGTAGAAGCTATAGTTGCCTCATCCCTGGAAATGTTCAAGACTAGGTTGGATGGTGCTTTGGGCAATCTGCCCATGGCAGGAGTTATGGAACTAGATGATATTTAATGTCCATTCTACTCCAAACCATTCTATAATTCAGCACTACAATTTCTGTGATATTATAGCCTCTTTCAATATTTCCCATTATGATTCATATATTATCTTCAGATTCATAGATTAAATATACCAAACTTTGAGGATTTTTCAGTTCCAGAATATCAAGATTTATAGCTCTGTATGTATAGGACTACAAGAGGACTATAAATAAGATGGCCCCCTAAGTCTTTTAAACACATTATATGGTATTATACTTTTAAAACTTTTACCAATTAATTGTCAAAATCATCTTTAGTGCATAATTCTGTATGTATTCACAGTGGAGCTGAAACTATGAGGGCTTTCTGTCACTCTGCACAACTCTGGCCTTAAGGTTAAAAATCTTTACTATTTTTCCTACTTCTGAAGTTGTTCAGTAGTATGAAGAAGTAGTCTTACCAAAATCAAATGAAAGTAAAATTCAAATCCTATGTAGAGAAGTTACTGCCATATATAAAATCAGCGTGAATGGCAAATACTTTTTCTTGAGTGAGTTAATAATCTGAGCTTTTGTAACCTGTTTTTTTCTTAATCAGGTACATGATTCTCTGTAAACTTTCCTTGCTTTCAAAGGCAAACATAACTAATAATTTCTGTAAAGGTCTTGAGCTCTTCCGACATCTGGTTTTGGTTTACTATAAAAACTCTGTCTCTTGATCTCATGTGTTGAACTACTGTATGTTTGCCACTGTCTACTTCCTGTGAAAAAATACACTGAACAATAATAGCTTTTGTTCCTAACCTTCTAGTCAACTAGAACAGCTGAACAAATAATTTTTGTGCTTTCATTCAAAATAATTTATTCCATGTATATTTGTATAAGGTCATTTGGGTTACTGGATGTTTCGTCATTTAAAAATCAAATATTAGAAATTTAAATTACTGAAAACTGCATCTGATAGTTTCCTTATGCTTTTAGCAATTCTGGCAAAAATAGCTTCCAAAACTTCTTTCAGTCTATATACAGCTTTGGATGATTGGAAGGAGCTAAATAAAAAAAAATAATAACTACTCAATAATAAAACAGCAGTGCCAATTTATAGATCTGCTTAGATATGTTAATTTTGGTTTATTTGCTATACTGTCATCAATATATATTTTATATTTTATGGTATGCCTTTATTCTTTTTATTCATAAGGTGTGGGTTTTTTTGTTTGTTTGTTTGTTTTGTTTTTAATATTTGCATTTACATTTAAAACATAGAAAATATATTCTATTTTAGGTATATTTCAAACTCCGTCTTTTAAGTTAATAACAAAAAATATATACAAATGTGGTCGAAAATATTATAATACACATACTAACTCAAGTTTGATCTGGAAGATAAACACCCTGTTTCAATTTATTGGTTTGTTTATCTTTTTATTTACTTATTACCCAAACAAGCTTTGTCATGCCTTTAAACTGGGATAAAGTGGCATAAAGTATACTACCTAATCAGAATTTTAAGCAGCTCTTTTAATAATATCTGAAAAGTGGTATTTAAAATGTATATGTTTGACTTATTACTTTGATAAATTAGTTTTAAATTACTGTTAACATACAGAACAATAGAATGATAGAATCACAGAATCGTAGAATGGCATGGGTTGGAAGGGATCCTTAAAGGTCATCTAGTTCCAGCATCCTGTGGTGGATAGGGACATCTTTAACTAGATCTGGTTGCCCAGGGCCCCATCCAACCTAGCCATGAACACTTTAGGGATATAGAAGCCATAGTTTCTCTGGGTAACCTGTTCCAGTGCCTTACAACCCTCATAGTAAACAGCTTCTTCCTAATATGTAATCTTATCCAATTTCATTTAAAAGCTACTATCTCTTGTCCTATCATTAAATGCCCTTTTGAAAAGTCTCTCTCCAGCTTTTTTATAGGACCTACTTAGGTAATGAAAGGAGTTGAATATCAACTGAAGTTAATCCAGTGCTCCAAGACGACGATCTTAAAATGTTATTGAATTAGAGAAACCTTTAATTTAATGTTGATTGGTGAGTGCCTACTTTAAGATAGAAGGTGTAGAAAAATAATTATTTTCAAGATGGAGCTTGCTTAGTTTCTAGGGCTCATTTTTAAGACAAAATTGAAACATCAAGGAATAATGCAATAACTGAGGTTATCCCTTCTCGGCTATTTTCCTATAGTAAATAAAATGTAAACCAAAAAAAAAAAAATATCAAGATTCCACCTTTTGCTTTGACTAAAAACTTCTAAATACAGAAATCAGTCCTTATAAAAACAGTGTAGATACATTTCAGTCAAGTTTTGCTGAACAAATCACTCTAACCTGCCAATTTGACTACATAAAGACTTCACAAAGAACACTTGAAACAGCAATCAGTATTCAGCTGACACCATGAAGATAAGGGCTTGTGTTATCGTGAGTTAGGAGTAACAGGTTTTTTTCTCAAAGTTGCTACCTTACATGCAAGAGCCAAACACGTTTTCAGCATTTCATTTACTTCAGTTAGTAGATACTATTTTATAACTTCACATTTAAGATTTTAACATTTGTCTTATTTTTTCATCAAATTATGCTTTAATAATCCAACTTCTAAGCTTCCTTTCTTCACTGACACTGAAAGGCAAAAGGATATATTGGAATCCTTTCAATCAAGACCTTGGAAGCTAAAAGAAAAGAACTGGCAGGTATAAGTTTTACAGTTGAATATGAACTGCAGATAATTTATGTTTTAAATATCTAACATTTTACCCAAGTGTGCTCCGAAATTAGCATTTGTCTTCTATTCAGTATATATATGAATGTGTTCAGCTTATAAAACCAGAAAAATATCAGGGTCTTTTGCGATATGACACAGGGAAATGGTTTCAAACTAAAAGAGGGGAGATTTAGATTGGATATAAGGGAAAAGTTTTTTATAATAGGGTGGTGAGGCACTGGAACAGGTTGTCCAGAGAGGCAGTGGAAGCCTCATCCCTAGTGACATTCAGAGTCAGACTGGACTGGACTCTTAAGCTACCTGATCTAGCTGGAACCATCTCTGTATTGCAAAGGGCAATACAGGCAATACATCTCTGTATTGCAAAGGGCCCCACTTCTCCACACAGAGGTCACTCTGCAACCCAGGATGCCAAGCACCTGGTTTTCTTCACCTCCTTCTGCCAATTAAATATAACATTTACCTGTACCATAATGAAGCAGATTTCAACACCACCATATATAATAAAAATATATTAATAAAAAATGAAAAATTCCTTGCACTGGATAGAAAAGGATTAAATTGTCTATGTATGTTTGCACTGTTGGAAGCAAAATCATGTAACTGATTTAGAGTGCTATGGAGATTTGTTTTGTTTCATGGCAACATCTAACCTAATTACCGGTACCAATTGGCAGAACTTTTAACTTTAGAGAACTATTTGGATTGTGGGCCATTCTAAACAATTAATTTTAATTATAAATTTATTATTATTACCTATCAATCTCAGAATTCTAAGGAAGGACTCAGAGACTAAGAACAGGACTCAGGACTAAGAACAAATAATTTTTCTAGCAATAATTTTAAAAGTAAATAAGATAAGAAAGACTAATGCCACTGCTTGGAGTTATACCGAGCAAAACCACATATAAGCCATCAGAATCATTAAAAATGTAAATTACTGATTGCTGATGACAAATTGTATGGAACAAATGAAAAAGAACTCATCATACATTTTATAACTTGCTAAATTATTTGAGAAAAATAATGATAATGATTCAATTTTTTAAGATAAAAATAGTTTAATAACATTAAAAATTTTTGGATTTGTTAAAGTAGAGAGGCGACAACTTCAAATATGAACACCATTCAATACTATGAAAGACAGTAAAAAATAATTGTTTATGAAGTTGAGAAGTATAATATATAATATATAATATAATAAGTTGTAAACACTCCTGGCAGTATAATTAGCATAGCCAATCCAGCAGTATGGACCCATTTGAAAAAGCTGCATTTTAATAACAGTAAAAGTCACAATGAGGCAGATGACTGGAATTGATCTCAAGTACAAGGTGGAAAAACAGTGAAGATTTAGTTTTCTAATTTGATATTCAGGTTTGCACTGGAATGGACAACAACTGCAAGTGACGTGCAAGTTCTGTAGCAGCAAAGTCAACACTGCACGAAACTAAGCAGCAGGCATTCAGAGATTTCGTTTCTATTGCAAATTAAAAATATTTTTTTAGTGTGTAGTTAATGAATTTCAAAGCTTTTTTCATCACCTTTGCCCCTTAGCAAACTTGTACCAAAATTCCAACACAAACATATATTAAAACTGTAGCTAAACATCCTCAGTCTGGACTATGACCCTCTTGCATGATATGCAGGAGTTGGGGAGGAGAGGGGAAGTGATAAATGGAAGAGAAGGGAATAAACTTGCTTGGAATTATGTGTATAAGCACACAGTTTCACAGACACTATAAATATGAATAATCTGACAAGAAACAAACGTGATAGTATCTTGTAATTTGACTAGAAAATTGAAATGTTATGTATCATATTTAAAAATAAAAAATAAACTGTGTTTTAAGATGCCAAAAACATATATTGTAAAACAAAAGTCTTGATGTTAAGAGATGATGGTAGTTAGTATTGTTTTATGAAGATAAAAGAAAGTAAAAAGGCAAAAATGGGGTTACATTAAACATTTATGGAATGGAAAGGAATTCACATATATTCATAGGTAAGCCTAGAGGCAGCAATAGAGTACTGTATGAGTTTATATACTTTTTCATGCATACATCAGAAAGTTTCCCATTGTTGAATAACAACAGAATATGCTCACAGAAAGTCATTGCTGGTGTGCAAAAATAATATAAAATGTCAGTCTGTTCCTAAGACAAACTGCCAAGCAATGCATGCTGAAAAACATACTACAACATGCTACATTCTCTAGTCTAAACAGTCTTTTTAAAACAGACTACTTATTAAGATAATCTGTTTTACTGAACTTGTTGATGTGTAGTCATACCTATTATGTTTTTCACACTATTAATTCCTATAGATTAAATGACCTTAATTTCTTTTCTTTCTCTGCTTATCCTTTCCTCTCACTACAGATCATAGAATCATAGAATCATAAAATGGTTTGGATTGTAAGGGACCTTTAGGATCATCTAGTTCCAACTTCCTGCTATAGGTAGAGACACCTCCCTCTAGACCAAGTTATTCAAAGCCCCATCCAGCTTGTCCTTAATGCTTCCAGGGAGGGGGCATTCACAGCCTCACTGAAAATCTGCATCTGCTAGCAAACCTGTATAATTGATCACAGAAAATATGTTAGTAGTACAAAGACTAAATAATGACTGTTCATTGTGATAAAGATAGAGGTTTTTCTGAAATTTATCACAGAAAAGTTTTGTCCAGAAAGTTTCACTATCACATTTCCAGTTTCAATGAAATTAGGAAAATCCCAAAAGAAACATTAGCAAAGATGTCATGCAAAGGGACTCGCAATAGAAAGATTTTCTAAATAGTTCAGACACTATTCTCATTAGTAACTATATAAAAACAGGGCTGTCTTCTACACCTCTGCTTTCTCACTTTATGAACTTATTTATGGTATGCTCTGAAATGCAGGGTAAGAAACATATATTATGTAATGACATATTACTGTGTGTCAGAAAATCTAATCTCATCTTCAACCATCATCACCATTAACTAAATTGAATAATAATATTTATCAACATTTTCAGAGATTTATCTGCCAAGTTTGAAGAATTTTCATGTAAGCAATAAAAAGATCAAACTGAAGAGAGTATCCAGTCTCTTGAAATGGGAATATATACTACACGTAAATTTTATAAGTAATAGTAATCCTTAAAAGAGAAAGACTGCGTGAGCAAAACACTGAAATATACTCAACAACTGAAAAAGCACCATGAAATTAGATCTAGAACCAGATCTAAACCAGAACCAGATTAATTTAGAACCAGAGTTCTAGAAGCCAAGCAAAATAAGGAACTCAGAACCAGTTGTACTAAGTCAAAGAATAAACATGGTCATCATTCCAGCTCCCTAGAACTAAGGTTTGGTGTTTAATTAAAATTTATAAAAGGCTCAGGAGTATTTTAGGGAATTCAGAACTTTGAATCACTTCTCCTGAGACTTATCTAGGAAAAGCACTTTGAAAGCGAGTTAGTATATAAAATTCCATATCCTCCTATTACCACTTTTTATTGATCCCTCTCAGCAATGCTTGGAAAAGCTGAAACACAGATAGTAGTGTATGGAGTTAGAATGGATTTATAAAGAATATCCCAGTGGAAAATAGTTACAATTAAATGTACTGTGTTTCACATAGATTTTCAGGAACCTTCTGTTTTTGAAGAGTATTATATATCTATAAATGGAATTACTAAGAGATACTCATGATAACTAGTTTTTCAATTATATTCACTCTCTAATTCAATTATATACAGTTATATATATTATATACGTATAACACATATGTGCGTATAGTTGTTTACATAAAATCATATCTGATAAAACTCTTTAATACATGATCAAGTCATAAGCTATTACAAGACCTTCAAAGTACATGATGGTATTCTCTCATAGCAGATTAGGAGTAAAAAATATATAGAATTAGATAAACACCAAAGTTCATTTAAAGAAAACAGTTATACCTTAGCACAGGAATGTAAGCATAAGTTTTTTGTGTAATCTTCACATTATATTATTCATGAAAGCATAAAGTTTGAAAGTGTTCTAATTTCAAAAAGGAGCTTAACAGTCATCTGAAAATTCTGTGTATTTGTGTCTCAACTATGAAAGTACTGAAGCACTGAAAATGCAAATAACATAGTTGGGCAATCATCCATCACCACTGTAATCAAAGAGCTGGAAATACATGTTGGCTGCACACAGTATAAAGTCAAGTCAGCTACTTAATATCCACATATTTTAATTGTATAAAAAGTATTGGCCAAATGTATTTATTTTTGTTGTGTTTTGCATGAGTGTTCCTGCTTGAGATCCACTGAGATACTGCTCATGTTCTGTTTGCAGGGATAAGGCAGGATAAGTTTTAACTGTTCCGTAGAATTTTGACACTACAGCATTCTTATGATGTAGGACTCAAATCTATAAGGAAAAGAAGACAGATGCATGTCTGAAGTCCACTATTTTAATAAAAAGAAGTCTTTGGTATATTCACAAGAAGCAAGAAAAGTGTTTAAGAAAGGGGAATTAAGAAACCAAGTTAAGAATTTCCAAGCTAATAATATGAATAGGCAAAGATATCTCAGAAATTCCTGGGAATGATCCAGTTTAACCAGATACTGATTTGTGCAGCTTTGGTGTCCATCTGCTTAAATCTTCTGTGTAAAAATGTTTCAATTGGGTCTACAGTTTGATCTGTCAAGGTAAAGAAAAATTCTTTTCCCAGAAATGGGCAATTTAATGGGTTTTCGGTTAGAGAGAGCTTTTATTAAAGTTAAAATATAAGTAATCCACAGCTGGTAACATCCTAATTTAAAATATTTCCTATGACTAAAAACTAACTATATTGATCTTTCCAACATTTTCTAAGATTTATTTAATTATTAAATACTTCTGAAAGAAAACAAAGCTAAAAGAAATATGATGAGAATTACCTGTCAATTGCATCAGGCAGTGCCTTCAAGATGACGTGGGATGCATGTCATATAGCCCCATACCTTTGAATAGGTTCATTATCATCTGGTGGTCTGAAACTTGTTGTTTACAGGGAAAAGGATTGTGCTCCCCAGTCCGCTGTCTGAAGATTCAGGAACACAATAGACGTTGGCAGCCTGGCTGCCAGTGAAGACTGACATTGAATACCTTACTTTTTACATCTGTTGAAGCCAATTCTTCCTTCTCAGTTATTAGAGTGGGTAGTCTTCTTTGCACGTCTCTTCTGTCCAGTGTAGCCATAGAAATCCCTTCTTGTTTTTTTTTCACATTCCTTGCCAGGTTCAATTTCATCTGTGCCTTGGCTTTCCTGATCTCACCTCTACATATCTGAACAGCAACCCTGTACTCCTCCTAGGCCAGATGTTCCTACTTTCACTGCCTATGCCTTTTTATCTCCCTGCTTGATCAGAAAGCCCCCATTCAGCCAGGCTGGTCTGCCTCCCTTACTTGACTTCATGCACTGGGAGACAGAAAACACTTGTGATCTAAGAATGGCATTCTTAAAGAGAGACCAGCTCCTAAGGACATTTTCCCAGGAGTGTTTATCCAGTAGTTCCTTAAACAGAAAGAGGCTTACTTTTCTGAAATTCAGAGTCCTGAGTTTCCTCTTTGACAGTCCTGTATTTCTTGAGACCACAAACTCAACCAGAGCATTTTCAGTACAGTCCAGTCTGCCTGCAATCTTAACAAGTCCACCTGCATTGCTGAGCACCAGGTCAAGCAATGCCTGTACTGAGGTCAGAAAAAGATCTTGAGATATTTTCTGATTTCAGCAAATCTCTTGCTAAGAGATCAGAGCCATATCATAATGACAGTGATAACCAAATTTGCCCAGAACCAGGTAAATTGAGTTATCTATGTGAACAGTGTAAGAGATACTTCTCTTGCCTTATTGTTTTTCCTGTCAGTTAAGATCAGCTATAATGTAATTCTTAGAAACTGCTACTTAAAATTAACATTGAGAAATTCTGACCTTATTTTGAAAATGATATTTTCATATAATATGAAATCAGAAGAGATTCAATTAGACTACTGTATTTATTTTTGTTTCATGAGTCAGTGATTTCTGTAAAAGTAACACATGTGTAAACTATATTAATTTAATCATGCAGTAGGCATACAATGTGTTGAAGTGATTAAATGATTACTACAACATCTTGAAGTCAACATCAGGGAAAATTATGTGAGCAATTACAGGAAAAGCTTTTCAGTACTAAATAGGGAGAAAAAAAAAAGAAAAAATCATATGACAGGAGCTATCAAAAGTTGTAAAGCAACTCTAGAAATAATTTTACAATGTTCTAGGTATATTTCAGCATGAGGAAAAAATGTATTTGTGAGGAAGTAACTGGCTTTGCCTGACAGGCACAACTTTTCAGATATGATAGCGAGTGTCTTGGGATCGATATGGTAGATCTTAGTAATGTAACCTCCATAGACTACTTGTATTATTGGTGGCAAGAGGATCTGGAAAGCTATTCTATTCGATATGTATCTATCTCCTTTGTCTGTATATTTACTTTTGTACAGTAGGAAAAATGCAAACTTCTCTGTTTTTTTAACTTTACAGTGCATGTATATCTTGCTGCAAGCTCTTCTTTTTAGGAATCTTATTGGGGTTTTTCTTCTAATGTAACAAGAACAAGAGACTTTTAGATAAACAATATAAGAAAGCCTGAATCTATATACAAATTCTGCATTTACTATTTTCAGAGCAATGAAAAGAGAGTTTACAAGTGAATAAAAGGGGGAAAATTTATTTAGTATATAATACAATTACGATGAGAAATTTTTCTCTTTAGCAAAATACAAATAGAAGCAATCTATACATACAAGGTGTAAGTCAGCATTTCAGGAAAGGATTTGAAAAATGCTTGATATCTACCTGATTTTTAAAGAACTTACTATTTTTTAGCAGGCTTTTGGTTCTCAGTTGCAAAATCTAAATGCGAAGAAACCAATCAGAAACCAAGAGGTCAAACAATCTCTTCTTCAAGTTTCATTTTTTTGGGGGAAAAAAAAGAAAAAGCTAAAATGCCTCACTTCATATGCATTTGTATTAAATTACAAATTCAGCAAGCCATTTAAGCACATAATTACTTATAGGGAAGTGGTTAAGTGCTATTGACTTCAAGTTAAGCTCATGCTTAATTGCTTTGCTGAATCAAACTCTCTCAGAAGATGTTTAATAAGTGGTTTGTTTCTTTTTTGTTTGCTTGGGATTTAGATTTATTCTTATATTTATTTATTTTGAAGAAAACAGGATGCATCATAGTTTTGTGAGTCTCTTGTGTTTAGTTGCATGTATTAGCTGGTCTCATTATGTTAGTATGTATTTCAGTATTTGCCTTATAGTCTGTGACATGTTTATCTACTCAGCTATCCTTTCACCTTACAGACAGGAAATGAAGTACAGAGAAGCTATCAATATGCCTGCACTGATAGCTCAGTCAGACTTGAGCTAGATGCACTCTGGCTGATATTGGTGGTTCAGAAGTCAGTGCAGCTTAGTCAACTGCTGTGAAGAGTACAGCATCCCAAACAGGCTGCTGTAGGCTTATCCAGAAAACACATTTCACTATAGGGACGTAATAAATTCTGAAGACAAAATTTATATACTTGAACGTTCATAGTTGTACACACATAAGTATCGACATACACACAATATATATAATTATGTATACAGGTGTATAGATAAATATATATATTTAATATACATATATATATATAAATATTTATATGTACACATACTCACATATACGCAAACACATGCAAAACTCAAAATGAATAAAAAATATATAATCTAATATTTCTGAGGCCAAGGAACAGCCCAATCAATTGATTTATTAAAGGCTAGAATGGTTAAAGCATGTAATAATATCATATACATATTGAAGGACTGATGCAGTAACTCTCTGGGGTTTTTCTTTCTATAATAGCCATTCTTTCTATAATAAGATGAAATGTAGACAGATTTTTTTAAGTCATCATTTATTTATGAGATAGCTTAAATCTAATGCAAAACTACTTAAGAAACACAAATGTCTCATCTAAATTTCCAAATGAGTACCAAGTATTATTACAGCATTAGTCTTCCAAATGGAGATCTAACTGGGAAAAGGAAACTGAAATCTCAGACAATTTAAGACAGTTCTTTCTTTCTCCATGGATAAGGAGACTGTCTAGTTTACACATGGAGATCCTTTCTCTAATTTCTGTATGCCTCTCTTGTCACCCTATGTTATATGGTGGGCTCCTCTGCAGAAAGGAGGTTCCACGGCATTAACTAATTCATCTTAACAGGTGCTATTAAGCTAAATTACTTTTCTTACTGCCCATTTTCTCTGTGAGAAATAGACATATTGGTATAAGGTAATGTAGTGTGGCAGTGACAGAGGAAAGGAAAGTGTGCTGTCTTCAAAGTTCAGACAGTCTCTGCAGTACCCTGATCTACTTCAGACATCGGTACAATTTCAACATCCATAATGCTATGTGGTCTCAGTCTGGACTGAGCTAATACATCAACAAAAGCAGTGTTGGAGAGGACAGGTACGCAAACTCAAACATTCTACACTCCCATCCACATACTGTCTTCTCAAACTGTGTTTCTGTTTGTTTTGACAAACTATAAAGGCACAATGTCCAAAATGATTCCAGATGTCCATAGACACCGAAGATTGTGACTGTTATCCTGCTTATCTCTTCCCTTTCTCTTTATACGAGATACTTTTTTACTCTTCTGAATCTGGGTTTTAACATACTATAGCTGCTACTGCAGTCTTACAGCTGTACTCACTGCTAGATTGACCTCGTAATAAAGTTTTTTGACATGTTAAATATGTTTTGCTGTTGCCTGCATTGTCCTTGGGTGCCACAGATTGCCCCACAGATTGTCAGGACCACTTTTATGGGCAGGCTCCACCCCTCTCAGAACACACTTATGCTTGAGGCACAGCCTGGGATCAGATAATAGAAGGAACATCTCTTAGGAATTCCAAGAGGAAGAGTAAGCTTCCAGGAAAGATTTTGCAAGGAAGCACAAAATGGAATTGCAAAATGTCAAAATGTTGAAAGATGTCTTTCTGCTTTCATAATATTTAATTAGCAGCAATACAGTTTACTGTGTCTTCTGCTTTCTATGGCTGAGAGGACTTATAGATTGTGACAGATGTGATGGAAGGAGGATGCATAAGAATTATGGAAAGACTTTCAACTTATTGACTTATGCCTGCCTTTGAGCAGGTATGTATAACTCTGGATAAGTTACTGAGAAGCAGAGGAAAACATCCAGTTAAAGCTGAAAGCTACAGAAGCTTCCAAGTAAAGAGGAGAGGAATAAAAATTAAATTAACTAAATGAAGATGACTATTTTGGAAGAGATATTCTGCCTTAGTTTGAATGTATTCAGTGTAAATCATCATTTTGCATCACGAACTGCACAAAAACATTTTTTTCTTACACTTGGAACAGCTTTTATAGCTCTACCAATTTGATAAGATGGAGCATCCCTTGCATATTATGATATCAAGTATCTTGTCATCTTCTGCTAGCTTCCACAGTGAATTACTTATGTAAAGAATAAAAAGTGTGAAAAAAACAAGACCAAATTTACAGAATAAGAGAACCATGGAATAATATAGGTTGGAAGGGACATCTAATCCCCTCTACTTACAGCACATTACTTTGGGTTTATTTACATTCAAGTGTGAAGCATCTTTATGGATGGAGATTCTTCAAACTCTCAAGGGAACTTATACCATGGCTTGAACATTTTCATTGTTAAAAAAAAAAAGAAAAAAGAAAAGGAAAAAAAAAAAGGGTTTTCCTCTATATCTAGTTACCACTTCTATATTCTAACTTGTATTCATTTTCTCCAGTCCTACTACTGTGTGTTTCTAGAAGGTATCTGTCTCCACTCAGTCAGTATCTCACTGTCAATAGTTTATGGGTTGATTTGGCTCAGTTCTGTGACCTGTGGACCCAGAAAGGGATAAGTGAAAAAGGTACAGAGATGGGCCTAAAACAAAAGAGCAGCAATGGTCTGAGTAGAAACAAATTAATTTACTAAATAAGATTGTCCTTGGGTGCCACAGATTGTCCCACAGATTGTCAGGACCACTTTTATGGGCAGGCTCCACCCCTCTCAGAACACACCCATGCTTAAGGCACAGCCTGGGATCAGATAATAGAAGGAACATCTCTTAGGAATTCCACGAATGCAACACATTATAATACAATATACCACAATGTAAAATCATAGAATCATAGAATCGCTTGGAAAATACCTTAAAGATCATCAAGTTCAACCACGACCTAACCATACTACCCTAACTCTAAAAACTCTGCACTAAATCACAATATATTTAAAAGGCCAATGGCATCCTGGGATGCATTAAAAAGAGTGTGGCCAGCAGGTCGAGGGAGGTGATCCTCCCCCTCTACTCTGCCCTGGTAAGGCCTCATCTGGAGTACTGCGTCCAGTTCTGGGCTCCCCAGTACAAAAAAGACAGGGACCTCTTCAAAAGAGTCCAGCGGAGGGCCACGAAGATGGTGAAGGGCCTGGAGCACCTCCCCTATGAAGAAAGGCTGAGTGAACTGGGTCTATTTAGCCTTGAGAAAAGACGACTGAGAGGAGACCTGATCCAGGTCTATAACTACCTGAGGTGTGGGGGCCATAGTGGTGAGGCCAGCCTCTTTTCAGTGGTATGTGGAGACAGGACAAGGGGAAACGGACATAAGTTGCAGCACAGGAAGTTCCGCACGAATGTGCGCAAGAACTTCTTTACAGTGAGGGTTACGGAGCACTGGAACAGGCTGCCCAGGGGGGTTGTGGAGTCTCCTTCTCTGGAGATGTTCAAGTCTCACCTGGACGCCTGCCTGTATGACTGGTTTAGGGAACCTGCTTTGGCAGGGGGGTTGGTCTCGATGATCTCTAGAGGTCCCTTCCAACCCCTACAATTCTGTGATTCTGTGATATAATTAGAATTGCAGCTAATAAATCAAATATAATGAGAGAGGGTGTCCTGAAGGCCTTACTCTAATGCTGAGGTAAGACATGCAGTTGGATCAAGGAGCAGGGAGGAGAGCCTGGTCCCATGACTTTGCCAGGGATTTTATCTCCTCTCTGAACACAAAGTCCTCTGGGGTATGTAGCTCTTCTTCTCTTCTGGGACAGGTACCTGGAACTAGAGTACTAACAAGAGCCTAGTAGAGGGGGACAATCACCTCCCTCTCCCTTCTGGCCACCCCTTCTGCAGCCCAGAACATAGTTGGACTTCGGGGCTGCAAGCACACACTGCTGGCTCACATCCAGCTTCATATCCAACAAATCATCCGTCATCACAGCTTCTTGAGCTAGGCAGACCAGCAAATTTTCCACCTACTTTATTATCCATGTATTCAGCATGTATCTTACCAATTTGGTGACGCTGGGTGTGTCAAAGACCTTGTTAATGCCTAGTATACAACATTCATTGGTCATTTTTGTTCATAGAACTACCCTCGTTGTAGAAAGCTGGTATGTCATGATTAAGCAGGCTAAAATTCTGTTGGCTGCTACCTTTTTGTGATTCATGTCTTTGAAAACATCTTCCAAGAGGATTTGCTCCACCACCTGCCTAGGACACTGGGGTGAGTCCAATCAATTTGTAGTCATCTGAACCTTCCTTCTTGACTTCCTTGATGATGAGTATGACGTTTGCTTTTTTTTTTCAGTCATTGGGAACCTGCTCCAAAACTCAGAATGTTTTGAACAGGTTAGATAACAGCCTTACAGTGACATCATCCAGCTTCATCATCACACTCACATAAATTCCATCTGTTCACAGAAACTTGTGAAAAATAAATTGGCTAATCCTGTCTTTGGAGAATGTATTTGGTATCTCAGCAGGTTTTCTCTCTCTCTCCCTCCCTCTTAAAAAAAAAAAAAAAAAGGAAATAGAGAAAATAAGCTTTTAAACATTATCAGAAAACAACTCTGCACACACTCAGATATTATGTTAATTACCAGTTTTTCTTTGTCCAAATGCCACTGCATAGAGCTCAACAAAGAAAGCTCTCTAATATCATGACATGATCAAAGTAGTAAATCAACTTTGAAAAAATATTGAAATATTTTAGGACATTTGTATTTTTTCAGGTACAACTGTGATTCTGAAAATAAATGAGTTTAAGTAAAAGAAGAGATATCTTATTCATGAAGCATAGAAACAATCTCAGAAACTGGATACAAACTGTTGGCAATATAACCTTTTTTTTTTTTTTTCTCATAATTATGTGACATTGTGCAATGAAAATACTAGGAAAAATATTTACAAATTTTGTATTTTATTTTTGGTGTAATGGCTTAGTATTTAGTTCACCACAAAAATTACAATTAGGATTCTGATGATGTCAAATGCATTGCTGTATTTAAATAATAAATAAAATATAATAATAATAAAATATTAAAAACAAACAAAAAAAATCATAACTCTGAAGAACCCTTTGATGTGTACATCTGCCAAATGAAGTACTCTTATATCAACAAAAAGCAGTTTTGTTTATTTACTTCTACTAAGCAGAAGTATACTGCTAAGTCTACAGTATATACTGTGGTGGAGTAGAGGCAAAATATCTGTCCCCATCAAATAACTAGAAGTGATGAATTTGATATAGTCCTGTTTGCACTTCCTCTCATTGCTTTTCCTTCTGAACCATCACAGATAATCTTTTATTCTGTCTTTAATTTTCTGATGACACTCTATAACTAGGCTTATGAATCTTTGATTCATGCAGTCCTTCATCTTTCTAATGTGGCTGGGGCAACCACATTTTTTAAAAGGACCTTAAGTTAACAGATCATGCCTGGAAGTCATATGTATCTTTAATTATTGTGTGATTAACACTAAAAATTAGTTGGCTCTAATAAAATCTCTTGAGCAAATATCATTCCTAAATCCTTTTAAAGTACAATAAATCAATATTCTTTATCATTTCCTCAATGTTCAAATATCTGGCAAGTGTTACCCACCTTGATATAGTGTACTGTATACTCCACTCTTTAATTTCAATGGAAAACCCCAAAGTTGTTGTTAAACTGAAAAGCAAACAAAAACCTGGGGGGAGGGGGGGGAAGAAAAGATGATAGTGTTAATTTTTTGGTCAGTAGTACACACACTACTGTTTTCAACACACTGACAAGTGGGCCAGTAGCAAATTAATTTATGGTCTGAATAAGTCTGTTAAAAGCTTATTCCTAAAGTATGTAACTTAAGCACAGGAGGAAATATTTTTTTTTTAACATTCTTTATTTTATATTTCTCATTCAGGTATCAACATGTGAATTAGATATCTAAGTTTCATAGCCACTGGAGACCAAGCCAGTAAATTGAACTTAAATGATCTGGACTGCTAGTAAGCTGACAGAAGTATCCACTTAATAATGAGAAAAATCACTCTTCCTTCCATTAATTGTTTTGTGTCTTTACACATACATTCCCTATATGTTGATTACTACAGGCAGACTCCCAAATTCACAAGTTAATTTAGAAATGAATCTCACTAGTATAAATTCAGAAGTTTCTAAAGGTATTTAAATCATTTACATCTATCAGGTGCCAGGGACTTATTCCTTTAATTACTTGTCCTTCATGATTGTCACCTTTGGAAAACTCCCATGTTCATTGTTATTCATAAGTGTCCATTTTTAATAATAAACTCTGAACCGTCAAAGTCTAAATCTCTGTATAAACCTGTTCATGGAGTTTTATATTTTTCTTCAAATGTACAGCAAAGATATCTTGCCAGTCCCTTAAGCAATCACTGTATAATACCAAAGATGTCATCTACCACGACTTTGGAAAGTACTCTCATCAAGTTTCTTGGTGACACCAAACTGCGAGGAAAAGTCAGTAGAATTGAGAATAGGGATTTAGTAAGGGATCTGAATAGGCTAATGTAATGGACATCAACCTAATGATATTTAACAAGATATAAGGCTAAGTCCTATACCTGGAAAGAAAGAATCCCTTGTATTGGTACAGCCTGGGGATGAACTACCTGAAATCCCTTTCTACAGCAACAGGCATTATTTAGAACAAGACAGCTTTGGACCAGAGAATTTTCATGAGGAGGATCAAGCACTGGAAGAGGTTGTATTAGGCTAAGTAAACCCCTGAAAAACTTGGTCTTTCCTCGTAGCTGAGACAGCTTTGAGCAGGAGGCTGGAGAAGAGACCTGACATCCATTTCATTTGAATTTTCCCATCATCCAATAATTCTGTAGAATTCAATTCTGTTTAAGTCATGGTCTTCTTGTTCTCAGACATACTTGTATGAAAAGCTGTTCAGCACATATTGTACTTCATTTCTGTGCTTAAAATAATAAAATAACCATAGCACCATATGGTTTCCATTAGAAAGTGCTGACTTTTTAATAGAACAAAACAAGGATGACTTGTATAGTACAGCTTCCTGTCATATTTACAAGGATTCCATGTACAGGAAGCTGTTCTCAGGTACTGGCTGTTTATTAATGTAAAACACGATTACTTGAGTGTCTGTTTAAATTAAGTCCATATGGTGATATATCAGTTCCCTAAGTCTGGAATGTATGGATAACTACTGTCATTCCCAGCACCGTCAGACATTCCACATCTAATATGATTAAGTTTAGATGTCTAGTCCTGAAAAGATTGTTCACAGACTGCCACCGACTCACAAAAGTTACATACTACTTCATCCACTCTCTGTGGTACGAGGACCTTAATATATCTTATATTAACTGGATTCTTCTGGTATGCTGAAATAATTCTGAAAATAGGTGATATGTACCACAGATACCATCTTGATGATACTGGAATCAACATCCACAGCATGAATTTAACATCACAGATATCAAATGAGAACTAACAAAGACACAAAAATGATGATTTTCTTTTATGAAAGCTTTTCTCAACTGTCTCCATAAAAATATTCTCCTTGGCATGCACAGGCTTTTAAGAAGATCCACATGAAGATAAAAAACAAGGTACACAAAAAACCTTCCATGAGTCCCTTATTCAGAAAGTATTACTTTACAACCAAATGGTGTTGAAGTTGTTTCTAGTATCAGAAAACCCAAATTGCAATGAGGAG